>NC_092859.1:70935236-70957043 GCF_032062135.1 Pyxicephalus adspersus
AATGATTTTTTAGGGGAACAGTGACTTTTAATGCAAGCTCGCCAATGTAAAGCTGCCGGAGATGCGCGGCTCCGGCCGCAAGCTTTTTCAGTTGCTGAATAGCGCGACGGCGTACGATTTTGGATCGCGAATACGAATGCGCGAGCGATCATCCAATTCTGCTTGATGAATCAGGGGCAGTGCAAGAAAAAAAAACCTTCAAAAAATTCACATGGATATTTTTAGGGATTTGAACAAATACTGATGACAAAAATTGAGGATGAACATTTCCAAAAACATGATCTGCTGCAAAACAAGCTTCATATGTTTGTATGTAATGTATTGTAAAACTGATTTACTTCATATGCTGTGTAAGTTCATTTTATTTTTATATTTTTTTTCAGTATTCGACAGCTAAACAACTAATCTTTACTATGTAACAGGATTTATCATGCCTTATTTTATTATATACTGTATACACCTTAGGTTAATGAGCACATATTGTTTTTGTAATGATTCCAGATAGAGGATTTGTCCAAATTCATGACCCCCAAGGCTAAAAGGCACATTGCAAATTACTGCTGTGTTGCAAATACTTCAGGTCACACAGCTTTTAGCTAAGATTGCTAAGAATAAACAAAATAAATACTCTGTTGCTTGAAAAATGTATAAATCAAAACAAAATGTGACAGAAAACTGTATAAATCCAAATAAAATGTGACAGTTTTTGGAGATTTCCATTTATTTTGCCCTCTCCTCCATGTTCCCTAGGGGTGTTTAGGTGTTTTTTTGCATTCTGTAATGCTTGCAATAAACGTATAAATGGTCTCTTAGAATAGGTTACCAGCTGGCTAGAAAAACTGAGTTGCTTTCCAGCAAAGCTTCAAACTCTATAGAGTAAATAAATATCCTGAATGTATACTCATGCACACTTCCACCTGATTTATTAAAGCTCTGCAAAACTGGATAGACTATCATGGGAGAACCTGAAAGATCCAGCAAACCTGAAATGCATCTGGTCCAGAATCAAAATCATTTGCTATTAGCAGAATGCACAAATCACCTAAACACCCCTAGGGAAAATAGAGGAGAGGGCAAAATAAATGGAAATCTCTAAAAACTGTCGCATTTTATTTGGATTTATACAGTTTTCTGTCACATTTTGTTTTGATTTATAAATTTTTCAAGCACCAGAGTATTTATTTTGCTTATTCTTAGCAACCTTAGCAAAAAGCTGTGTGACCTGAATTATTTGCAACACAGCAGTGTTGACCCTTGCGGGTCATGAATTTGGACAAACCCTCTATCTGGAATCATTACAAAAACAATAAGTTCTCATTAACCTACAGTATACAGTATATAAAAAAATAAGGCATGATAAATCCTGTTACATAGTAAAGATTAGTTGTTTAGCTTTCCAATACTGAAAAAAAACTAAAAATAGAAAAATAAAATGAACTTACACAGCATATGAAGTAAATCAGTTTTACAATACATTACATACATACATACAACACATATAAAGCTTGTTTTGCAGCAGATCATGGTTTTGGTTATTTGGTTCCTGAAAAGATGTCATTGGAGGTATATACATATACACACCTGGCTGTGAGTGATATCAGCTAAGTGCAGATGGATATTGTAGGCTGGGGAGGAGAGTTAACCTATTGTGTGTCAACAAGATTCAAAGCAACTAAACCAATAAAACCAAAAACTGTGACCTTAATTGATGAAGAGACAGGCAATGTTCTTTCTGCAATAAAATAAGCCTACCTGCCCCATCAACATTTTTTATTTTCTTGACCACACTCCATTGCAGGTGTTGCCTTCTTCTTAGTCTTTGGCCAACTTTGCTTATCTTCATTGACCAGCCTGGGATGACGTAAACCCAACGTGCTTATGTGTGGAAGTTCATTCCACTAAGGTGTGCCCAGCATATCTTGGCATCCTACATGCGCATGTGTAGCTCATTGTACTACAAAAAGAAGAGTGTGAACAGACAGTAAGTATTTGTTTTATTGCAGTACATCACCTCTCTCTTCTGCAATAAAAATCCTGTTTGCTCTCAATTTTTGATCTTCTTGAACCTAAAACCCACGCACACATTTAGGGTACCTTGTCTTTTCTAAAATCTATGTTATCCTAAAACTTGGCAGTTAGAAATAATCCTTCATGATTACATATCTAAAAGTACATTCAAGGATCATACTAATTTACTAATATCTTGTCAGAACATGGAAACATAAACCCCTTAAAAAAAAATTACTAAAAAAATTACTAAAATTACTACTAGGGACTATTTAGACAATCAGATTGCTCTTGCAGCCCTTTACTAGTTGTATGTGTTCTTGGATAGAGTTTCTCTATCCAGGAACACAGGGAGTCCTGTGGTCTAGGTTAGAGAAATTCTATCCAGGAACACATACTACAGGACTGATCGCTGTTGCTAGTAGAATGTGTTCTTGGATAGCGTTTCTCTATCCAAGAACACAGGGCACTAGATGTGATGAATGGGGAAACTTGTTCAACATCTAGTGCCTCGGGGATCACCTGCAGTCACAGCTGTGACCACAAAGATCCCACAGTCATGTGACCGTGGGAACTGAATTGCAGATGAACTCTGAAGTTCCACTACGATCCCTGGGGCACTACAGGTTAATTATCCTGTAGTGCCCTGGAGATCGCACACTCTTCTCAATGATTGCAGACTGTGCTGCAATCATTAAGAACATGCCAGCCCGCAAGTATCTCTTACTCTGTAACATGCACAGTATTATGATACATTTGTTACATTTTCTCGCAGTGGATAAAAGAAAAATGTAAAAAATGTATCATAATATTTCTGTGCTGGAAAGTGTTACAGAGTAAAGCTGCGTACACACTTACAATTTTTGTCATTGGAAAGGATCTTTCACGATCCTTTCCATCGACAAGGGAGTGCACGATGCATGAACGGTGCTGTACATACAGCACCGTTCATGCTCTATGGAGAGGGGAGGGGGAGAGCGACGGAGCGGCACCCTGCTGCGCGCTCTCCCCTTCCCTTTCCTTAGGATCAGTCGTCATCCATCGTCCGTGGATCCGGCAGGTCGGTCGTCCGGACGATGGACAACACCGACTGTACACACGGCAGATTTTCGCCTGATAATTGGCCGATGCCGATTATCGGGCGATAAAAATCTGACGTGTGTACGTAGCTTAAGAGATATCATGTCATTGTAGGATAACCTTTAAAAAAAATTACATCACTCAATAAAAAAAATAATATTAATTTTATTTTTTTTAACATTTTTTTAATTAGAATTTTTACCGCAGAATCTCTTTTTTTTTGGGACGGGTCTACCTGAATTCGGACACCAACACTAATAAAAAATATGGAACAACGTTTTAAAGGATCTGTATATATAGTGTTGTAAGACTTAAACTATTAAATCCCCAGATCATATCTAATAGGATTAATAAAATGTAAGGCAAAAGCTTACAATATTTTTTTCAATACAATATATATATATGTTTTCTGTTGAATTTTCTTTTTTGAACGATGACTTCCAGTAAATATTGTTTTAAAAATAAAATGTTTTTTTTCATATTATAAAGCTCTGATTTGTAAAACTACATGAAAGTTTGCATTTTATCTAAGCATTGTCATCTTTTGCTAAGTCAAGATTAAATTGTATCCAGGATGTGAAGCTGGATTGCAGAAATGATTTTCTAATGACTTTAACTTTTCCAAATATGATGGAATCACTGCCTTAATTCCTTCAATTGTATATGTTAAAGGGGCAGTAACTCTAAAATACAAAGAACGTTTATGTAAAAAAGTAATTATATTTTTACCAGATATTTAAGTACAAAACGCATTTGAATTTACAAAAGTAAATGAAGTATAATGTTTAATGTTAAAATCCAGTTTATTTAAATAAAAAATAAGGAAAACATGCTGCTTCAAGGTGAATAACTAGTTGTACACTATACAATGCATACAATGTTTGTGGACACCCAACCATACCACCTACATAAGCTTTTTCTTAGGTTTTTTAAGGATTTTTCTCATCTTGCTGAGCAGTAATAATATTCTCCACACTTCTGTGTGAATTTATGTCTTTTCAAGGCAATATTAGGACAGGTACTACTGGATGAAAAGACCTGGCTCCCAGACAAGGCCTTTCTCACATTGTTGTCATGTTGTTTGGAAGCACACAGTTGTCTAAACTATGTATTTTAATGCCTTAGCTTTAACATTACTAGTTAGAGGATTGAATATAGTTCTATAATTTGAAGGAATGTCCATATACATTTGGTCTTTGCATTAGTGTGATGGTCAGGTATAAGCATACCATTGTCAATATAGCATACATACATTCATTGTCAAAGACTGGCAACTATGATTTATGACCAAAAGGCAGTTTTTTGTTTCTAAGAAAGTTACAAGTTAATTTGTTATATAAGAAATAAGCAGTTTCTTGGCATTCACAACTGGGTGTACCTTTAATATGATGTCATATGACAAAATCTTCCTCCACAGATCATCTTTATTAACCTAAATTCCCCAATGATGTCTTTAATAAATATGGTCATTTGTACTGTGGCCCTTTAATTTGACCTTTTAGACTAGGTTTTATGGGCATTAGATGCAGAAGAACTTCAAGATCAGAAATTGTTCAAGCAGTGTAGGTGTGTTTCAGTGGAACAGCATAGTATGTGATTTGCAGAATGAACATCGCATGGACCATTTAGTACACTGCATCAAATGTCTCATTTATACATTATCTCATCAGGGGAAGGGGGCACTTGGCAGGCTTAAGAACCAACGCCCCACAAGAGATTAGTTATAAGTGTTAATGGCTAGAACATGACAGAAAAGATCAACTTTACTTTGTTAAGTGAAAGTGTTATAGTTGTACAAATTCCAACAGTGCATAACAATATGTGTTAAGAATTAAAAGACCTAGGATTCAATAA
This sequence comes from Pyxicephalus adspersus, assembly GCF_032062135.1. Classification (NCBI taxonomy): domain Eukaryota; kingdom Metazoa; phylum Chordata; class Amphibia; order Anura; family Pyxicephalidae; genus Pyxicephalus; species Pyxicephalus adspersus. The sequence continues at coordinate 70,940,178 of NC_092859.1, forward strand.
GATAAGCAGAACCATTGGAATTCTTAGTTACAGACTTCACTTATGCAGTTACCTGGTCTAGCTCTGTTGTTGGGTTACTCAAAGTCACTCAATCATTGTTCCTGGGATGCTCCTCTTCCCATAATGCTATTCCATGTTGCAAGCCCAATCACTTTCCCTAATCGAAAAAAAACCCTTCCAGTTTTTGACTTGACAGGCCCTGAGTGACACAGCTTTATCTCCCACCTATACCCTGTGTCTACAAAGTGGATGTCTAAATCCCATGAGAACAAGGTAATATTATAAACTGGCTATTACAGCATGATGGTGCCAATACAGAAGGACATAGAACCAATTGCGGGTTTCCCACAAAAAAACATATACAGGTAAGAACATAGCAAAGACTTCACTAGAAACCAACACATTCAGGAATAGTGTCTTTTTGGCTAAATCATATCTATGAGTAATATATTTTTTATATATGACAAATCAGTGGGTTTAGTCCCCACTATAGTACAGTACTATAGGCAGCATGGTGACGCAGAGGTTAGCACTCTGGCCCTTGCAGGACTGGGTCCTAGGTTTGAATCTCCGCCTGGACACCATCTGGATTGAGTTTGCAGGTTCTCTCCATGTTCCTGTGGGTTTTAACATACATAAAGACATCAACGTATGACCGAGGTGGGGACGTTAGATTGTGAGCCCCTTTGAGGGATAGCTAGTGACATGACTATGGACTTTGTACAGTGCTGCGTAATATGTTGGCATTATATAAATACTGTGTAATATTATTAATAATAATATAGGAATTCGGAGGTAAGGCACTAGACACAATTGCATTTGTCCTCTGCCTACAACTTCCAATGCATCCCATTTAGAAATCTATGTAAAAAAAAGACTTAGCATTTAAAAAAATATATGGTAAAATGGCTACCTTGTTTAAAGCAAAATTCAGTCATGAAATGAATAAAATGTCAACACTGTGTAATTTTATAGTATACTTTATATAATATATATATATATATATAGACACTATTTCTGTACAAGAAAAAAAGAAAACATCTATTTCCCTTCTGTGCTGGCAGAAGTCATTAGTATTATGTACTTCAATTAGCAATTCCCCTCATCAGGAACATATTTTTGGCATTTTGCCAATATGTGCAAGGCCAACATTTTGCAGTAACTTTGGGCTTCTTGGTCACAATGTGGATTTTTGTTTATATTGCACTTCAAAGTAAAAGTTCACTCTATGCCCTCAGATCATTTATATCAACGTTTCAGGCCACCAAGTTACGTGCTTATCTTCACAGAAGCTCAAGTTTATAGTCTGGTACATAAAACAGTTCAGTAGCTCACAGCAACCAATTCAACACCAGATGAAATTTACCTAACTACACTAGACGCTGCACTACTAACTACTTTATACGTGTTACATTTCACATGGTCTCATGTTGATGTTATTATACTATTCCATGTGTTTTCGTGGAAGATCTGCTTCTTCAGGTTTAAGCTTTACACTTTAGTTTTTTACTACCCCTCAAATTCTTGTACATCAATGGGGGGATAAAGAGCAGTGGACAGGACATTACCTGAAAAGAGTTTGTATGTTTTTTCCATGTTTTGAGGATTTCCTGCAGTTTTTTTTTTTTGCATCCCAAAAACATACTAGTGGGTTGATACCTTTAGAATATAGTAGGAACATAAGATTGCAAGTCTGCCTCAGACAGGTAATTACAGTATAATGGATTATGCAAATCACTATTTAAGCCAATGCTAAATAAATTCATATTAATAGGATCATAGCTCCTTACCGTGACTGATCACATATATTTGTTTTGGCTGCTGGGCTACAACTAGAGGACCCACAACCATAACAGAGAAAAAGAAAGATGCAAGGTAAAAAAAGCAAAATTATATTAACCACAAATAACCATAAATGCTTTGGGCCTGATTTATGCTGGAGAGGATACACTTTCATCAGTGAAGCTTGGCGACCCAGCAAACCTGGAATGGATGTCATCAAAGTCATTTACAATTTGCTAGGAAATGTTTTAAAACCTGGGCCATTCCAGGTTCGCTTGATCGCCCAGCTTCACTTATGAAAGTGTATCCTCTCCAACCTGGAGAGCTTTCATAAATCAGGCCCTTTTTTTCTAGATATCCTACACCCTTACCCCTCTTCTAATACCGATCTACCAATAAAATTTAGAAGAGACTTGTACCTGACTAACATTTCACCAATACATGATAAATTACCAGCCAACACTGGGCATTCACAGATGACAGCCCCCCCCCCAACACACACACACCAAGGTTAGAGTGCTACAATTTAATAGTATGACCAGTAGGAAAAACTAAAACATTTAGTATAGTTGTTGAGAGCAGCAATTAGGATAATCTCTATTCATACAAAAACAGCAATTATATAATCACCGCTAAAATGGAACCATATGTGAGCACAGTAAGGCTCAAATTAGGAATAAAGAAATACAGACATCTGATTTCCAAAAGTGAGGCTGTTTTCTAAAAGATTGACAATATTGAATCATGTGAAAAGCAGATTTCTGTTTATTTGTTTTTTCTACAGATTACTGGATAATTAAAATGAATATTTATACAAATTTTTGTCTAAACATTCTTGACTCTTTTAGAAAATCAGCCTTATTGTTTCTAACTCTTTTCAAAAAAAGAACTAAAGCTTTATTAAATGTGCCTTTAATGCTTTCCTCTAATAATATATTATGTTTTAAGCGTTATACAAAGGCAGCCATTGTTGACCGCCCCTTCCAAAAATGCTAATTATCTGGCTGTCATACATTAGCTGTACTTTTTGAGTCACTGGATCCAGAATAAACATGCAGTCAGATTTTCATATTAATTCTGGATTAGCGACATCAAAAATGATCCTGGCCACTGAGTGAATATGGGAGCAAAGCAAAGATAATAATAAGAAGAAGAGATTTCATTTAAAAAAAAAAACTGTACTATTACCAACTCCGGTCACCAATTCCAATTCTTTAAAAAAAAAAACCTTTAGTTTGTCTGGATGGCATCATATTTATGATTGCTTTGAGAGCAGAGATTGCTGAGCCAGAGATCACTGCAGGGATATATATATATAAATATATTTTTTTTTATAAATTGAATGTTATTTTTGGATGCCCTTTTACACTAAGACTGGCAAGAACAAATCAGCAGCTGTACTAACCCCCATCAGCCTTTCTTCTGATCTTGATTGGTGGTGTCTACGATACCTCTCTATGGGGTCTCTTTATAAAGCAGTGAATCTGACAATCACTAAAACCTGAAGTTTTTTTTCAATTTTCACAGCACTAGGCATGATAAAGAAAAGGGAAACACATTTTGACCGACATCTAGGTAAAGTAAAATGGACTAAAAATGTTACCTGTAACTTTTTCATGTATTAGGATTCAGCTCTTCTAATGCACATTACCTAAAACATAAAAGAGCAAAATAATTCCAAAAATCAAGTATGAAATATCTACAATTTGTAGATAATAACATAACTGGTATAGGTCATGGCTTTTGGTTAGGCAGCTATAAAAGGCCCGGTAGTCTAGACCTGAGACATGTTTCATAATTCAGGGATTAGGCATTCAGAAAATATTGTAGACCCAAAAAAGAGGACTTGAAAGCGGTTGAATATGAATGGATACAAGTAAATTAATTGATGCAAGTAAAAAGCTAAAGGGGCAATTGTTCTATAATACTGCAAGGTCTCCATACTCTAATAAAACACAGGTTAGAAGAGACTCACAATTAAAATTATAACCAGTAAGAAAAACTAAATCATTTAGCAAAGCTGTTTAGAGCAATGTTTAGGATTCTCTCCATCCATACAAAAACAGCAATTATATAATTACTGCTAAAATGGAACCATATGTCAACAAAGTAAAGTTTGTATTATGAATAAAGAATTAAAGAGTATCTGTTTTAAGAAAGTGAGGCTGATTTACTAAAGGGTTTGCAAAGGTCACACAATAAATGGCGTGAAAATTCACTTACATTAGCCAATTGTGTGAAAAGCAAATTAACTGTCTCAGCAGCAGAATTTTGATAGAATATCTGGGGTATTTGGTTCAAGACGCAAAACTGGGGTTAGATGGGAATACCAGCAGCCTGTTTATTTATAATAGTGGTTTGGGCAGAATACCTGTCATTGGACCAGAATTCATCCAGACAGCAAACATCTGCTAATATGGTACTAAATAAATGCTCTAACAATTGGATGCATGCAAAACTTCAGTACCAACAATAATGAGTTTCCTGCTTAATTTAAAGATGGTTTTGCAGAAGAAACATTACAAGTTAATTCCAGCAAATATTTAGCGATATTTATTAAGTAACCCAATAACAGTAAAAAATAAAATGCCGCTTTTGCTGCAGTATTTCTTTCATTTCAAGTATCTTTATTTCATTTCAAGTATTTTTTTGGTGTAACATGATGACCTAAGCCTTTTGGCTTGAATGGCATCCTTAAGGGCTGGTCCACACCTGCAATTGAACTGCATGCCTGGCAGCTTCCAGGTTTTTTATATGAAAACAACATTTCCACATTTGATAAATTTGATTATTCTGCATTAAAACCATTTTAGGCAAATTGATTTGCTCGTCGAATCTAGGTTCCAATATAAATATAGTTTCTTCAATGAATTGTTTGATTTGAATTGCAATAATCTCACTTCTCACACTAGTAATGTGACTCTTGGGGATATTTTTAGACTGCGATAATGAATGTAGTAGGTCAAAACATCTCGCTTAAAATTCCAGCCAATATTATACTAACACCGTATTGATATCATTAGTGTAGAAGGTGACAAGGGTTAGCATTGCAGCTTCTGTAAAAAAGAAATTCCCTTTTCATTAGACAAGGGGTACTTTAATTACACTTAACCAATAATTTTGGTGAATTGTCCTAAGCTATATTGTTCTAAAAAAAATTAAATTCAAATTAAAATAGATTCAATAACTAAAATTGTTTTTATATGTGAAAAAAGAAAGTTAAACTTTCCAACATACAGGGAAAGTAAACAGTGATGCATATACATACATGTTATGTAAAGCTGCATACATATACTCCATTTTAGTTCTTCCTTTATACCATGCCTACAGATAAAAAGGTAAATTTTTGGACACATACTGAAAAATGTTCAACAGATAGAATGGTGCACTGTGGTGTAAATACACCAATGGCTGTTGAAGCTGTTTTCCCACCTTTACTAGAAAAAATTTCTTGTAGGTGTTTGATACAATTGCCCACCAGTCTCCGATATGTGAAATATTTGATGACCATGCATAATTCCTTTTTTTTGCTAGATGTTTTTGGGTTTCCTTATATAAACAGCTCTTATAATTTCCCTACAACATTTTAGTGGGCTTATTAGGGCTTTGACTAGGCTAATCCATAAATCTTCATTTCTTTTAATTGAGTAATTTCTTATTGGATTTTTTTAATGCACTTCAAATTTTACCATGTTGAAAGATTGATTTCAATTGACTTCGACTTTCCGACAGATAGCCTCCACAAGCATATCAATATTTTGATATGCTGTGAAACACATAGTTAACTTGATAGTTGCAAGCTCCTTTGAAGCAGCAAAGCAAACTTAAATCATATGTTTTCACCCACTATGCTTTACAGTTGCTATAAGTTTCTTTTCAAATGCTTTGGGATTCACCAAGATGACTACTGTTACTATGGCCAAACAAATCTTTCTTTTATACATTAGTCCATAGAACATTGGTACATAATGTCAAGTTTTTGCCTTTAATCTTACTGTTATGTTCTTCTTGGGCAGCAAATGTTTTTTTCTTGTTAGAGATTTCATGCAGGTTGAATTGGAGAAGTTTCTTTCCAATCATAGACACTTGTCTTTTGACACCAGCTGTCACAAGAGATACCTACTTATCCCTAAGTACAACGTTGGGGTTCAACATTGACCACCAGCAGCAGTACTGGTAAATGTTAGTTGTATTAAAAACTGCACTTGCAGATAATAAAGTACAGTCAGCCCTAGATAATGACAAATGCTTCATAACACATTTGATTAATGTGCACACTTTACTATTCCAGGGTAAAAATATTTCAGAAGGAGATGAGGGGTCTTTTAGTAGACATCAAATCACACTTAACTGGCATCCAATAAGTTTTTAGTTTGTATTTATTTATGACAAAAATGGCCTTCTGAGCACTATGTAAACTTTTTACAGTTACTTACATACATTATTGTTAAAAATATAACACTATTTTTGGTTCCTACCTCCTCTTTTTTTTTTTTCAAAATGTTTATGTTATACATTATGTTTGTAACCTGCCTATTGTTCTGGGCTAGGATTGTTCATTTCCCTTTGTGTAACTCCTTTTCCCTTCTGTACCCTATTATAAAACTTTTCAATAAAAATACAATTTCAAAAAAAAAATATAACACTAAGGCCATTTGGCCACCCTCCAATCTAGAGGCTTCTTGGGCACTACCAGCATTTCTAAACTCTCTTTATACTTAGCTAGGGTTCCTACAATGCTGATGGCCTTTGCACAGCCATCTAAGAGACAGGCATTTCTGCCTGAGCCACACCGGGCCAACCCGGAGCCTGAAGTGCAAATTGTAAAGTACAAATTTACACAAAGTGTAAATCACAGTTTAGCAGGGAGATAAAGCGATAACTGTCACATATGTGCAGACAGCGTGTCCCAGGGAAGCTCATGACCTTGAGAAATGGCATTAAAGGCTATCACCAATTGAGGACCAAGTATGTGAAGAAATTTCTTACAATAAACTAAAGTAAGACCATCAGGTCCTGGAGCCTTACCCGAGGCCGCGCGTCCTATTGCTGTCTGTAACTCAAGGAGCGTGAAAGGCCCTGGTCAGTAGCAGCATTCTCCGGACACCAGTTCCCAATCTAACGCCACAGTCTTTACCAATAGCAGCTCCCGCACGCACCAACGCATGCAGCAACATCACTAGGAACTCCTGGGGAACATCAGAGCACTCGCCGGCTGAAGAGCGGAGGAAGTGGCCCGAGGATGGGATCCAATGGGCAAGATGCCGGAGGATGCCAATAATCCCAAGCCACACTAGGGATTGCCACTCAGGGGGTTAAAAGCCCATGTCTGGGAATCCCCTTGGAGAAGGGATATGACCAGGCCAACTCTCTGAGTCTCCATGCCTGATGAGAGTGGTAGCAGCCAGAAATATAATTTACAGGACTGCCTCAAATATTAATTTTGTGGTGCTCACCAGATAACAGGGGTGGCAGCTGCCACAGCAGGAGCAAAGTCTTGTCTCTGAATTTACTGCATGGTTACTCACTGTACCAGTTAGTTCACAGCACCCGTCAGGAGCCCGACATGCTCCTGTAAATCTTCCATGATGGAAATGGTATTTATATTTTTGTTATGGCCTTTTATAATGTAAGGCCCTGGTCAGTACCAGCGTTCTCCAGACACCAGTCTCACTAATCTAATGCCGCAGTCTTCACCTATAGCAGCCCCCCCTCAGCCTCGGGAGACTGGTTGCGTCTCCCAGCACTCGGTTGCCCCCAGGACTTAGTGCGCAAGGGATTGTTCCTGGGGATAGGCCAGCAGCTGACCAGGAGCCACAGATACACAGTACAGAAATTACCAGGAAAATCCAGAAAACAAGCCAAAGTCAAACACAGGAGATCAGTCCACCAAACGAGGTACAAAGAAAAAGGCACAAGCAGAGTCAGGGTCACACACAAAGGTCTGTCCAGGCTGAGTTCAAGCGTAATGTAAGGAACAGGCAAATGTCAGAAACAGAAAAACACTCAGAAGACTGGAAGCGGAGAGGCTATAAAGCCCCAGCAGCCAGTGAGAGCATGGGATTGCTCAGGAACCTCCTCAGTGCAGAGGATGGCAAAAGATAAAACCCAGCTAAAGGGAAACAGGGATGCTGCAACTCTGAGAGCACTAATCCTAAAACCTGTGCTACCTCAAGCGCAGACGCCGGAGTAAATAGATTGTGAGTGCCCTCCTGCGGTGGGGCATCGCCTGGGACTGTAGGCCCAAAGAGCGCCTCCTAACAAAGCGTAATCAGTTTATCCAACAACTCAATAGGTGGGTTTTTAGTTGTACCCTCATTATGAGAGAAGAAGGAAGAAAGTTCTGGTTCAATCTTCTTAGGGAGACCTGGAGTCTCTAGCAACAACTCCTTAACTCTTTAGGAAACCGGTTTGGGAACACTGAACGCAGTCGAGACAACTAGTGTGACTGGAGCATGATCTGAGAAGGACATAGATCCTTTGTTCGAATCAAGCACCTAGGGGATAGCACTATGTGATACTAAAAAAAAATCTAGCCTGGAGTACATTTGTGTACTGGAGAATGTAAAGTGTAGTCTCTGGCCTCTGGATGGTGTATAAGCCAGATATGTACTAGTTGGTTTTCATGTAATAGGGTTTTCAATCTCTAGTGATAAGAGAAGGGAAAATGCAAGCGTCCCTTGGATACATCCATTGTTGGATTAAACGATAGGTTGAAATCACCTCCCAGCAGTATTGTACCAGAAGCAACTTCTGTCAGTAACAATAATGAGACCGGGGATCACAACACTACAAATGTGAATGAGGACCTTTCTCAGAAGACCAACAGTTTACACCTAATAACTTCCAGAAGTAGGTTAACATAGCAGGATTATATTATCATCTAAAATAGGTATAATCAATTACCTTGCATGGCAAGAGCAAGTAACCATAACACACAATAACTCTACATATAATAATATTAAACCAAGGGTTCCCTTATGTAATAGTAAGGGGGGTTATCTAAAATCACCCCCTTAGAGGCATGATAAGCATGTCCAACAGGTGAAACCTCACTTAACAATAGATTCAATGTTTATCCAAGAACAAGGACAAGGACTGAGATACTTTAGGATAGTAAAATAAGGATCCATAGTATGAGAAAGGGAGTACTAAGTGCAGTGTCAACACTTGTATCCATATGGATCAGTACTTATGATCCTTGTGAGTCAGATTCTGCAAGGAGGACAATACCTGTAAAAACTTGTTGAAGAAGGTCATCCTGCTAAATCATTCTTTAGAGTTGGTCCTCTGGTAGCATTATGAAACCAAAGGTTCCCTTTATGTAATAGTAGGGAGGGTATCCAAAAACTCCACCCTTAAAGGCATGATAGGTATGTCAAACAGGTGGAAACCAAACTAAATACAGATTCAATGGTTATCCAAGGACAAGGTAAGTATTAAGACACTTTAGATATTAAAATAAGGATCTATAGTGTGCGGAAGGGTATGGATCAGTACTTATAATCTTTAGGTCAAATGCTGCAAGAAAGACAACACCTGTAACTGTATAAACTTGATGAGGATGTCATACTGCTATACCATTCTGAGTTGGACCTTTGGTAGCAAAAGCTTGTGACAAAGCCAATCACAGTTCATAAGAGACTAAGGAGTTTCACTGGTGAGAACTTGGTGGTGAGGAGGGACGCACTCTGTGTCTGCCAAAGCTTAATGCACAAGCTCTAAAAGGTACACCAGGTGGGTCATCCATCAGGTCTAGCCAGTTGAGTACTAATATGGGGTTGGCTTCCAGAAAGGCAAAAAGTGCCGGTAACTGTGCTGGAGTATGAAGAGCAAATATTGCATTATTCTTGGTCACAATCACATGAAAGGGGTGACCCCATCTGTATCTTGCAGCATGGGAGACAATGGGATCCAAAAGGGGTTTTAACAGATGCCTCATACAAAGCGTGTGGTTAGAAAGGTCAGGGTAGATCTAGATTCTGGCACTGTCAAAATCAATGGGGCCTTTCTGCCATACTTTCCTGAGGATCTGTTCTTTCAAGGTAAAATAATGAATCCTACAGAGAACATTTCTGGGATATTCATTCAGTGTTCCTAACGGTGTAACTTGTAGATCAGGACCTGGCGTGTCTTCAAGTATGCCCCGCAATCTTAAGTTATTGTGGTGTCCCCGGTTTTCCTGATTGTCTAATTGTAAAGACAATGAGGTAATTAGAGATCTTACGTGTTGCTGGGATTGCTCCAAGGCAGCAATCCTTGAGGAAGCTTGGGTGGTGGATGACGCCAGTGTGGACACCTTTGCATTCACAGTGGGAACACGTTGATGTAGCGATTCCATTTCCAGTCGTAGAGAACCCTCTATGCAGGTCCCCAAGGAATCCATATCCTCCTTAGTGGGGAGAAACTGCAGAAGAGTCTACAGATCATGTGGCAGGCGGTGTCCCTGTGTCAAGGTGCTTGGTGTTGGATGCTGGTAATCAAGGAGACGTAAAGGACAAGGCTGGGGAAGACTTCCAGCTGTGAGTGCAGAGGCGCCTCTTAATCTCTTGCTATGGATCTAGGCTCCTCGTGGTAGGTAGCTGAGGCGCACACCAATGCCATATTGGAATCCCTCCTCCCCGACGTGTCTGTGGATTCTGCTTGGAAAAACTTCAGTAAGCTCGCCTGCCCAGGAGTCCTACCAGAGCCCTTTGACTTCTTGGCCTTAGACATCAGAGATCTGTCGAATCCGGCAACGATCACACGGTGGAAATTGCTGATTTAGCCCAGATGAACACAGAGCTCCAGAAGTTAAATGCTCATGCCGCCATCAGGTAGCCATGCCCCCCCTGGTGTACTTTATTCTTGACTCCTGCATGCTACTTACCCACCAGTTCTTAGATGAATAAACAGTGCCCATAAGCTTGTCATTTTCACTGATCATTTAGCTGCTTCCTTGCTAACGTCATCCTATACAATGCAGAGTGGAACAAGGCAACCAGAAAAGTCTGGTGCTCATCTTGAGATGCCTGTTCATGTATAGCTAGGTTAATTGTGACATTCTCAATCAACATACCTATTCTAGAAGCTTGATGCAGATTGATGCAAACCTATGCATTATGGGAGACTCTCCTGCCTGTTTGCCCTCACTCAGCGATGACAGGTAAGAGTCATCCCTCATTGACTCTTATTGATGGTGCCAACATCTTCTCTGAGACTTCCTACGCCTTCCTTTTTTGTTGTTGGTTGTCTACTTCTAAAGCGACTCCTGTGTATATCATTCCCAACACTTAGCTGGTAAAGCTCCAGGGTATGCATAAGAAATGTTGGAAATACAAAATACCTTCGGGTCATACACTATATTACTGCAGGCCATACGGGTCAAAACAGCTATCATTTTTGGTGTAAAAAACAAAATTTCCACCTCCAGTACATTTGTTTTGTCTCAATCATTTACCAGTTTAGGTCAAATATTATGGTCTTATCAACTTAGTTGCTATATACAATAAGCTCCTTAATTGATTTATTTAGTCTAAACTTTAACAACCTCGGTTTTCACCCTAGTAAGATTGCAAATATTTTTGGCTGTGATGATAAATGTGTTAGGTCAAAATATCTCCGCTTAACATTCCAGCCAAACAATATGCCAACAATGTATTGATATAATTAGTGCAAAGGGTGATAGGGGTTAGCTTTGTAGCTTCTGAATATTCATGTTCACCTTAGACAATTACATTTAAATAATTATTTGAATCGTGTTGGAGATGTGGTATAGAGAAAATGCTACATATTTTTTGGTCAAGTTCGAAGCTTAAAGGTTTCTGGCAAGGGGTCAGGAAAATATGTCAATATATGTCGGTGGGACCTGGGTTTTTCCTTCTCCACATTATTAATTGGCCACAGAAAGTGTATAATAAATCGGTGGTAAAATTTCTGTTAAATGCAGCCAAGCCATGCATCCCTAGTATGTTGAAACAACCGTTAGCTCCCTTGCTGGGAATGTGGCTTTGTAGAGTGAATGAAATTAAATGGTGGAGGATCTGACCTCAGGTCTGAAAGAAACAAGAAATTCATAAAAATTTGGGCACCTTGGATTATGTTTCAAGAATCCCCCATATACAAAAATATGCTGGGAAATTAGAGGGGGGCAATTGATTTTGTGGTCCAAAAGATGTATGCTAGCTGGGAATGTGCCTAATAGGTGGGTATGGCTCCACGGAAGTAAAGTGAGGATGGTTGGGCTACTGGGTCTGAATTTTTAACATGTGGCTGGAGGATTGGAGAAGGGATTATGTACTGTTTGTGTTAATATTGTTCTATGTCATTAGTCCATTACTGTGAATATGTGCTGGGGGATAGGCATTTTTCTGTTCCCTTTTATTATTGTAGGTTTATACTGTGTTCTGTATGTCTGTTATAAAATTTGTACTAAATCAATAGAAATATTTAAAAAAATTAAAAAATTAAAAATAATAATTATCTGAATCAATTGTCAATTGCCATCACTGTGTATCATGAAAAAGTTAAAAACTACAACATAGCAAAGTAAATGTTGGTACATCTACAGACAATATCAAGTAAAGCTACATACATGTACTCCAAAGGTAGCACACCCCACAAAAATTGTTGGCTTTTATCACATATTTTAACTAGCAAATATTACATCTTTATTCAAGCTGTGCATGCCTACAGAATAAAGGAATATGTCTAGATAAAAATACAAGGACATTATCTGTTTTAGTCCTTTCTTTAACAAAGATCTTATAAAGTAAGAACGGTAGCTTCAGAAGCTCATATGTCTTTTATCTCAGGTTCCCTCAAACACAAACTCAACACAATAGCTGTTTGCAAACTTTAGCTCTGAAATTTCCAAATGGTTTCTTTCATAATCATTTATTGACTGCTAATTTGTAATTGTCTGGTATGGGGAAACGGATAACTGTAAATGTTGTAAGAGCACTGAATAAGGAAAGTAGGACAAACAGTTCTTCACATCATTCAGATTTCCAATCATTTTTCTACTGGCACATTCAAAAATGGAGAAATATGATTAGGTACTATTGATAACAATAGTACTCATTGTCATTATAAGTTGTATGCAAAGCCTAAAATTACTTTCTTGCACAGAAAATGAATCAGTCCCATGTAGCTATAATACATAGATGTTTTGTATGTCTGCTAAGAGACCTTTGCTTTGTAGTTCCTTTTAGAGTTATTAGGAAACATAAACCCTTTGTCAGGAAATGTACTTGATTAAATAGAGACATTAACCTAAAAATGCTCAAAGTAACTGCAGAAAAACTTGATTGATTAATCATAATAATTTGCTGAAATACGGAACTTCCTGGCAATACTGAACCTAACTGAGCAATTTCAGAACACTGTGCACTTGTCCTAAAAAAACAAAGTACGTACATTACCAGAAATCAAATACAATTATATGTGTTTGCCTGTTTACTAAACTGGATTTACCAGAAAAATAAAATTTTTTGATCAATGTAATATCTCTGTTAGGATTGTCATGTAAGTGGCAAAAAGCATTTGATACAGAACTTAAAGCAATTTAGAATTTTTTGTGAATAGTCAAGCAGTTAATGTGGTCATCAAACTAAAAATGAATTCCATACTAAATAAACATCATAAATACAAATTTCACTCCACACTCCTTATCCCCAAGTGTTTTGCAGGATTGGTAATAAAACAACCATTGGAAGGAATGCCACAGTTATTTTGTATCATCAGAATGGTAAGGGTTTGACATTTAGAGACAGTACATAACATCCAAACAGGATATTTATCCTATGGCAGGAACAAAACACCCTACAGTGGGTTTAGCATTGATTATGTAAACTACCATTGCTGAATTTATTCTAAATTATGCTAATTACCTGGATTTAAGGATATAATATCCTTTGATTTTATTCGTTTCAGTCCCACCACTGAAGATGTATTTACATATACAGGGGAATTTATTACTGAACTTGTCAATGTTTTTCATAGCAAATATATGGGGCTATTGACATGAAATTTACACCAGATGTCGGTAACAACCCAAGTAATCCACACATACAAAGAAATCAAAACTAATACGTCCAAAACTAAAATTTAACTAATGTGTATTAAAATGGAATGGCACAAAGAATAATTATTGAAAACGCATACTGAAATGTATTTTACACTAAGTAGAAAAGCCTTTGCTGATAATGACAGCTTCAAGACTCCTGTATGAAGAATCTGGTTGCATGTATTGCTTGGGTGTGATTTTGGCTCATTCTTCCCCACAAACTGTCTTCAAATCTTTAAGGTTCTAGGCACCTCTTCTATGAACTCTGATCTTCAGTTCTCTCCATAGATTTTCATTTGGAATCAAGTCAGGTGATTGACTGGGCCATTCTAACAGCTTTATTTTCTTCTTCCTAAACCAATTGAAAGTTTCCTTGGCTTTGTGTTTGGGATCATGGTCTTGCTGAAATGTCCATCCTTGTTTCATTTTCAGCATCCTGGTGGATGGCACCAGATTGCTATCAATAATGTCCTGGTACATTTCTCCATTTATCCCTCCTTCAATTTTTTTAAAGTCTGCCAGGCACAGACCTAAAACAGCCCAACGCCATGATGTTCCCACTTTCAAACTTCACTGTTGGTATGGTGTTTTTTGTGTGATGTGGACCTCCAATCATGGTTTGTGCAATGACATCTCAAGAGATCAATTTTGATCTCATCTGACCAGCCTATATTCTGCCAGAATTTAGCTGGCTCTTTATTATTATTACACAGTATTTATATAGCACCATCATATTGCACAGCACTGTACAAAGTCCATAGTAGTGTGACTAACTGTCCCTCAAAGGAGCTCACAATCTAAAGTCCTTACCATGGTCATATGTCATTATTGTAGTCTAAGGTCAATTTGGGGGTAAACCAATTAACCTAACTGTATGTTTTTGGGTTGTGGGAATAAACTGGAGTACTCGGAGGAAACCCTGCAGACACGGGGGGAACCTGCAAACTCCACGCAGATAGTGTCCTGGCTGGTATTCGAACCTAGCACTGCAAAGGCCAGAGTGCTAACTCCTGAGCCACCGTGCTGCTGGCTTGTTCAAGTGTTGTGCAGCAAACTTTAAATGAACTTCAACATTCCTTTTTTTCAGCAGTGGAGTCTGGTGAGTAGGGATGAGCGCCTGGTATTCTAGCAAAAATTTCCTTGAAGTTCCTCGACTCCGATGGGTATGGGAAAAATCAGAGGATTTTTCTCACGCTTCATTCATTCATGAGCAACCAGCCGAGACAATCACACTGTGTTCCTGGATAGAGAAACTCTGTCCAGGAACACATAGTACAGGGCTGTACCAGCAATCAGGGGAGCTGAGATGACAACTCCGCTCCCCCGATTGGTCTTGCAGGTCCTAAAAACTCAGTCTCTCTGGCCGAATTTACAAAGACCGTTCTCGCCTACATGTTTGCTAAGAGAAAATTTATTTTAATAAATTCGCTTGCTCATCCCTACTGGTGAGATTGCATAGAGGTCATGTCTGTTGAGTGCATTACTTTTTGCTTTCTTTGAAACAATTGTACCTGCTAATTCCATGTCTTTCTGAAGCTCTCCACGAGTGATACTTGGCTCTTGGACAAAACTTCTGTCAGTAATTTTGCGAAGAGCCCGTTTGTGGCCGGTTTAGGGTGAAATATTGTTTTCCTTCCACTTTGAATTATGACCCCAATTCTGTTCACTGGATCATTCAGAAGCTTAGAAAATACGTCTGTAACTAATGCCATCAGTATGTTTTGCCACAATAAGGTTGTGAAAGTCTTGAGGGAGTTCTTTGCTTTTATCCACCATAAGATGCTTCTTATGTTATACCTTGGTAATGAGACACCTTTTTAGGACGATTAGGACTAAACCAGCTGATTATTTTTGCTTTTCATGCCTTTTTGAACATCCTTTTCTTCATGTGTTCAATAGTTATTCCTTGTGTCATTCTGCTTTATTACATATAATTTATGGATGTATTGGTTTTGATTTCTTTGTATTTGTGGATTACATGGGTTGTTACCGACATCTGGTGTAAATTCATGTTATTAGCCCCATTAGAAATATATTTACTGAGAAAAATGTAGACGTGTTCAATACTTATTTTCCCTGCTGTAACTGTGTGGCAATCAGCATTTAATAAATCTCTCCAGGGCTGGAGAGGATACACTTTTATCAGTAAAGCTGGGTGATCCAGCAAACCTGGAATGGATTTCTTCAAAGTCATTTGCAATTTGGTAGCAAGTGTTTTGAATTCTGGACCAGATCGATTCCAGGTTTGCTGGATCACCCAGCTTCACTGATGAAAGTGTATCCTCTCCAGCCTTGGAGAACTGTAATAAATCAGACTTTAAGTCAGCAACTGTTTTCCCTCTCTTCCTGACTTCACACATAGATGCAGCAGAGCCTGATTAGCATCATCTCCTACATTAAATAATGTTTTTATCTCCCTGGAGTTCTGTCTTAAACTACAAATGGGCAAGAATTAAAACACAAAATCAGTGTAGCGTATGGAATATATGTATTGCCATGACATTTTACAAAGAATGCACTCTGTACTGTGGAACATACCAAACCTGTCATTTAAATGTAAATGCATTTTACCATCTAATATTACTTACAGCAGTCATGCTTCCTGCAAAGGTCAAAGTGGGCATGTTGTTCCTATTCTGCACTTACAGTATAATTAGCTCTAATCACCTGTCTAAACGATCTGACTAGTTGAGCATTTGATGAAAAATTATTCACTTATTCATTTGTTTGACCATTTGCTCTTTCGTTTACTTTCATGCCACTGGTTATATTATGTTGCATGTATTAATCATTAATTATGCCCTAAGCATACAATAAAAGTTCAGTAAACCTAAAATACAGTGTACTTTTTGCACCAGATAATATAAATGTACAGGTCTGCCAGGATGCTTTTAACCACTTATTAAATACAGTTAAAAATGTAAAAATATCCATAGGGGAGGCCAGGCGATTTTGCTAAAATCATATTATTTCTGTAAGTTAAAGTAATAAGTACATCATTTTAAAGCATCCACCAACTGTTTGAGTTAATTGCAGAG
>NC_092859.1:70957354-70994722 GCF_032062135.1 Pyxicephalus adspersus
TTTATGGTCGGCTTGACCATCCACTGCTAAACAAACTTTTCCTTGCAGTTTTAAGATACATTTCCAGTGGAAGCAAGGTAATCCAGGGTCAGCCAATACACATGGGAAAGGACAGGACTGATACCAAATCATAAATTAAAAAGAATATAACATATGTAGAAGCTAAATGGTTATTAAAGTAAATTATATCTTTATAACTCAATGGAATCTGTTTATAACACAGGGAATCAGAAATCAATTACTGCCATTAAAAAAACATGGACCTGGAACATTCCCCAAGGGAATGTGTCAGGTAATGTCAGTTTTCCTGTTTCATAAATAGAGCTCAAAAGGATATGCATTTTATACCTTTATAACAACTTTGTCAAAGTTTTATCAACTTTGTTCCAGTATATGCCCCACCAATTTATTATTTTCATCTGGGAATTTTCCTATGGAGAATATACATGTGAGATGCAGAGAAACATTCCAGTCAGAGAAGGGAAAATAGCACAAAAACACAGTAGGTAAATTCAAAGCAGCTAATCTTCATCCATAGAAACTTTGCTTTAAGATTTAATAGGGAGAGCTACTAACAGGATTAATTTATTTACTACAGTGGTTGTAATTAAATCACACAATGCATGGTCACAAAAACTGCTTTAATAAATTGCATCATCTGAAAATAAGGAAGGCTATTAATGTTCAATAAAACATAATATATGAGACATTAAATAAAACACTTAAAGAAAGTTAATTAAACTGACCGTGAAAGTAGTATATAACACAGAAACACTTTCCTTGCAAGGATGTATGTGGCAATCATCAGGCTTGTTTAGTGAGATGCATAAAACTTATAATAAAAGTCAAGATCAATAAAAAAAATAAATTCAGACTGGTTGAATTGGGTTTCTGCATGTTTTTAACATTCTAAATGGATAACATAGCTGATGAACCAACCTATTTTGTAAATTGGTAAACTTTTTTCAGAAGAAAATCAATGAGCAATTCACATTTACTATAATCTTCAAAGCATGCTACCACCTCCCATTGCCCAAACAGGAAGCCCATAATCCAAGGGGGTATTTTAGTTCCTTACCATAGCAGTTTATCACAGTTGATGATTGGTGCTCCCTCTTGTGTACCTACAGTGGGTATTAGATACGATTTTCAACTGTTAGAGCTACTAGAAGGGAAATGTAGAACTGCAGGTGCAATTGGGAGTAATATCCCACCCCATGGTACCTGTATTTCTGAATCCACCTCACTTGATAGAGCCTACAGCAGCAGTACAATGGACAAAAGCCGTTCTTGCAGGTATGCAATACATTCTCCACTGATATTAATTTTATTTCTTTCCACAGACCGCAATGTATGGGCATTCTTCCTGAAAGAGGAGGGGAAATGCATCATAAATTGGTGGTCAGAATGGCATTCGTATTGTTGATTAGAAGAAATGGTGTAAACATTGTCGGACAACAGGAAAAAGTTACACGTTATTTATGATCATATAAGCAAAGAAAGAAAGCAAAAAGAGGCCCCATATTCCATGGCAGGTTTCCATTGTTAAAAAATTATGTTTTCAAGTAATCATATAAAGGTAGTTTCTGGTGTAAATCTACTTGATGCATGCAACTGGGTATACAAAGGCATGCTTAGTCATGTTATATTGTACAGAATGGAGTCTGAGGGCCTGGCTGGTGAAAAGAGGGAAACAGCAGTTTTATAGTAGTGCCTGACCTCATGGACACATAGCCTGTATTCTGTAGTTATATACTGGGACAAAGTAATACTTTGAAATGTTTCCTGTAACTGTGCAATATGTCCAATATAGGCTTGTAAAAGACAGACTTTCAACACCGCATGAAAGTTATAAACATGACATGTCATTACAGTTGTAGCTAAATTTAATTAGTGGAAAGAGTATATAAAGGTGTTTTATACAGAAATTAAAACCATAATTATAACAATTTAAAAAAAAAAAAAGCCAAAAGTCAATTTTCCGGCATTACCATGCTGACATTAGCAAGATACTCATATACTAAAACAATAGATGCAGCACAAAACATGTAAAATCTTGAATTGCTGTTTGCTATAATAAACAATTTTGCTCATAGTAATTGTTATGAAGACAATAATTAATACATTTTACCTCAGGATAATATAGTATTAAAATACTGGTAAAAAGCTCTGCAGTGAAACATTTTAATGTCCATCATTTGCAATTACAATACATGGCTAGAAATGTCATTGCACTGATTGTGTCCCTCTATTCCTGGTTCCACTTTGGAAAGCAAAATCTAGCTGACAAACAACTGTTATACAGACATACAGAGGTCTTTCAAGACTGCAAGTCAGAATCAATATTTTCAGTGAAAAAAAGACAAAGTGATTTCAGACTTTTAAAAATACTATTGACAGTGGAAGAGTTTAATGCAGTTGTAGATTGCATACACTCAACAAAAAAAGACTAATAGGTTCTACTCATGAACATAGCAAATAAAAGAACCATATATATCTAAGACTGTGTAGATTTACAGAACAATGTAATCAACCAAGCAAAATTACTTGCTAGATAATAGGCATAATTTAATTAGTTCATTCATTATAAAATTCAATGATTTTGGGCTAACAGGCTAAAATTACCCTAAATGGGACAAAACTGAAATCATATCAACTGAACCATACTAGTAGTCAACTGATTCAGAATTAAACAGCCAGAAAAACCATACCATACCATACCATGTAAGTACCCCAAAAACAGGTTAACACTAATAGGCTTTTCAAGTCATAGAGCAATACGCATGGTTGTTGGCAACAAATTAACCTCAATACACAACCTTCTCCTTTCTAAGTCTCTTAACTTTCTGGCTCCCACTGAAACTTGGCTTTCCTCCTCTGACTCTGCCTCTGCTGCTGCTCTCGCCTATGGAGGCCTGCACTTTACACATACCCCAGACCTGGCAACAAAGTAGGGGGTGGTGTTGGTCTCCTTCTCTCACCTAACTGTACATACAGAGTCCTTTCTACCCCACCCTCTCTCATTTTCACTTCATTTGAAGTCCACTCTGTCCGACTCTTTAGCCCCATACCCCTCATTGTTGCTGTTGTCTACCGCCCCCCTGGCCCAGTATCACAATTTGTGGATAATTTTGCATCCTGGCTCCCACACATTCTTTCCCATGACCTGCCCACCCTAATCCTTGGTGATTTTAATGTAGCAATGGATGAGCCCAACCTTCCCTCCTCACACAGAACATCAATGGCCCCACACACATAGCAGGACACACCTTAGACCTGGTATTTTCTAAACTCTGCAACCTCACCCTCCTTGACAACTCACCATTCCCCCTCTCTGATCATAACCAGAATCAAATTTAAGCTCCTGTGCTTTGCCTTCAAATCCCTACACAGTTATTGTCCCACTTACATTTCTGACATGGTTAAAAAATACTCCCCCTGCCGCTCTCTTTTTTTTTTGTATGGGATCCAAGTGCCTATTTTGTATTTTATATAATAAAATATACAGAAAAGGGTTCAGGTATAGGATATACCGGGACCCTTTTCTGTATATATTAATGTATAAAATATAACTCTAGCTTCAACAATTCAGCTTCAATAATTTACGTTAATTTATGCTAATAATAAATAATTTATAAATTAAGCTTCAATATTTTACATAATTTTAGTTTTTAGTTGCTGTGAAAATTGGGCGTTTATTCTGCTTTTCCAGATTATGTGTATTCATGACACTGATTCCTTTGTTTTGACTTACAGACATCAGATTTTTGTTGCTGGAAACAATAATTTGCAGTTGTCTTCAATGACAGGTAAATGAACGAGTGGAGTACACAAACTGCTGTTGTGCCCTATGGAGAGGAAGGGGAAAGAGGAGTAAGTGGCACCCTGCTGTGTCCTCATCAATCAGAAAGTACATTGGTTATGCCGACTCCTTCACTCATTGACCTGCCCATGAGCAGACTGATGTCAGTGGACCACTGTACACATACTATATTTTTGCAATGATAGTATGGGGGGTATATAAAGATTTAGTCTGCTCATTGTGGGTGCTGTGTTTGACTTTGATTACTGCGTCTGTCTGTTTTCACAGTAATAGACCTGATATCTGTTTACTGCTGTCATCTTCTGCCCTTTTTTGCTGTCTGGGTATTGCATTTGATTGAACTCAGCCTGCCCTCTCCATCTTCTCTTTGTTCCCTTGTGTATGCCTACCTGCATGTTGCTTCTAGTGGGGGTACACAATATAATCATTATGGCAGATTAAGAGTGCCTGGTTAAGATCAGA
This sequence comes from Pyxicephalus adspersus, assembly GCF_032062135.1. Taxonomy (NCBI): domain Eukaryota; kingdom Metazoa; phylum Chordata; class Amphibia; order Anura; family Pyxicephalidae; genus Pyxicephalus; species Pyxicephalus adspersus. The sequence continues at coordinate 70,961,640 of NC_092859.1, forward strand.
CAGACGGTTCCTTTAATGCCATGCCTCAATATGTGCCAATACCAATATCTTTAACTGGTAATGGTGAATTTGCACAATCACTATCTTTTGTTTCAGTCTACTGCACAGATTCTTCACAAATATTTATCTATCATTGTATTTTACCACTCAAATCATTAGATTATCTAGATCAGCTGTTTGCTGAGTGTTTAGCTTGGCGTAACCTTTGAAATAACTTTCAGATCTTAGGGGACTCCAGAGATAATTACTATATCCACAGCTTACAGTACTTTAGTGTGGTGGTCAGTGGGCAGAATGCTTCTTACTTTGCAAGGCAGAGGGAAAAATGTCCCCGTTACAGATAGCCAAACAGAGCATTGGTGTCTGGTTAAGCTCAAGCAACCTCTGGTGAAACCATAGGGTTCCATTGAACTCTGGTTGCGAAATACTTATTTTTGATGAAACCATAAGATATTTGTCTCACAAAACACAAGGCTGCAAAGTGCAAAACACTTAAGAGACAATAATACTATTGCTTATATAATATACACTGCATTATCTTTTTTTAAAGCCAAACAATGTTTATGACCCATGAGGACTGATGTGGCAAACTCTAAATACCTGATGAAAGTTAAAGATGCAGCATACATAACCTTAAACCATGTACCATTAATGTACACTTGCAGAGAAATGTGTCAGCCTCCCAAATACTAGCACTCATATCCCTGTTTCTAATATTTTCTGTGTCACTTATGGGGAACTAGAATTTAGTGAGCCAGATGATCAACATAACAGCCAAGCCAGCCAAGCTTTTGGAGGGAATCTTAGCAGGGGATGAATTTATATTTTTCTGACAACTGCCTTTTACTGTGACCCATACTTGTCTACCTCTGAGCATGTCAATCATATATTTTACCTATTAAACCTTGATTGAAACCTCTTTATTTTTTACCTTATTCAGTCCTGGTTCCTTGATGAAAAAGTATGTGCTTTTTTGTGAGCAAACCTAATGTACCTTGGGCAGAAGAGTTCAGGTTTATGTCTCTGCATAAACGTGTAACAGTGGAATCTAAACAAGCTAATGCAATTCATTTTTTGTAACTACTTTAACATTTCTATGTATAAACAGGAACCTCGTACATTTCCAGCTACATTAAGGTCAGCTATTTTAGGTACACCTTGTGTGAAACTTTTATTAAAGCTTCACGAATAGTGTAAAGAACAGTAATCATTTCCAAAGTCCTCATATGTAATCCCTGTTCAGGAAAAGATTGTTGAATGGTTGCACTGTTTCAATTTGCCTTTAAAAATTAGCCTACAAGAATCCGAAAAGATTGATAATGCCCATTATAATAATAATAAAATCATATACAGTATATTGACAACTTCACAACACTCATCTTTTTTATTTGCGTTAAATTTTTTCTAGTATAACATGACAATATGCAACTATGATTCTGCTTGATATATACATTTTTATGTGTTTGATTATTATTATGTAAAGAGTTAAGGCTGCAAGGTATGAGACAAATTAATTTCCCAACTGGAAGGCATGCCATCAATCTGCAACAGGATACTTGGCTTCTATGAGGGTCACAACTGACGTCAATCTCCAGGCGTTAAGTCTAGTTGGATATCCATCCAGCCCAGCCTCCACTGACAACACAGAGCCAGGCCTGCAAGAGGGTGATCAAATCTCATTGAGCTATTTTGGTTCCTCAGTGTATAGTTTTTGCTGTACTCTTACAGACCATATGTATGTGTGATATGTCAATAAATAAATTTCACCAATATTTGAAGAGGCTGGAACATGTGACTCAGGCTATTTGATTGCAGGACTGTGATAGTTATTAGGATAGTTTAGTTACAATAGATACAACAGTAAGTTGGAAACTGAAGCAGGGAAGCCGTTTTCTATAACCGTGTCATCCCTTTGTGACCTTTGGCAATTAACTTTACAGCCCAGTGACTCATGCGCTAAATACTGAATGAGCCTGTAAACATTTTAGGACTTAAAAATATGTTGTGTATTGGATAGATGAAAAAGAGATTATCTATTTTGTGAAAATTTTATTTTAAGACTAACATACCACACAAACAACATTACACATGAAATAGGAAGGCATAACAATTTTTTCCATTTTGCTGTATACACTGGTGAGCTACGTTTACATTAGATGCATACATATATTTCCATGCATGCAATCTGCAAAGTCATATTGTTTTTGACAAAACATGCATCCCTACTTGTCTAAAATGCAAAAATTAAAGTCAAATGAGCAAGCAGGATGAACTTTTATTCAATGTTTTTATGCACATGCCTAGAATATAACAAAAGATTTTGACAAGTGCAGATATTTCTCATACAGCAGAGACATGACATTGCTCTATGTTGGAATATGAACACTGATATAATTTACAGAATTCAGTGCCTCATATGTATATGACCATTTGTAGGTAAATATATTCAGCTGCACATACTTAGGATTTACAAAAACTAAATGCCAAATACACTGATGTAACACATTGATACGAACCTGTAAAAGTATTTTTATTCTGTTTAACCTGTCTTCCTAAACACCCATGCCAGAAAGTACTGTCATGTCCTAAACCTTCATATGGGTAAGAGTATACAAACAGGAGAGTCAGTAGTACACTGATTGTTTCTTCTGTTGTTTTCTTCTGAAAGTATGTTGATTCTGTGCAAATAATAAAAATCTTGAATAACTCAGAGTAATGCCCTTCTGTTGCTTTATATGAGGAGACTTTCATCAAGACAAATTACGAAATAAATCATTTATTTATTTTTATTTACATCTTCCTGTAGTTCTGCTACTAAGCTTTGTAATATCTAAATGTAATGCACAGTATATACTAAAATTAAAGGAAGTTTTAAAAAATAACCCTTTCTGACAAAAACTATTGTAATGTAGTGGGTCAATACACTTTTTTTATGGCCATATTAATTGTTTAATAAGTTTACTATTACTTATGATATAAAAGTGACAAATAGATATATATGTACGGTATATATTTTAAACAAGACTTTATGTGGTGGTAATTGGGCTACATAGAGAAAGTAAAAAATTGTGTTCATTTTGGTTTGTCCATGGTAGCCTAGGATTTATCATGGGGTTTTTTTCAGCAAATCTTGTGTAAAAAAAGTGGTTTTAAATCAATGTTCTTAATGGATGTAGCTATATACAATATAATGCTCTATTTAATTTGACCTACCTGGAATAGCCTATTTCCAGTAATCAGTGGAACCATAAGCTCCAATAGCAGCTCTGGAAAACAGATTAAAAATCTCAGCTGGGTCCCACTATTTACATGTGCGGTATGAGCCTTGCAAGAACCCCCAACTAAATGGTATACCCTGGATCCTTCAATGAAAAACAGTCATGCACATACTGTGAGTAGTTATTGAGATATGAGAATCTATATAAAATCTATACAGGTCTGTCTATGAAAAAATACATATTAAAGTACACTTATCTCTTTGCCTAAGTAGGATATATGTTACTTTAACAGTCCTTTCCCCCTACCACTGGTACTTACCTTATCTGAGCCACCACTCCAGATTAACCTGCTGGAGTCCTTGGAGATTTTCACCATGAGCTTTAGCAAAATATGTTATGGATTTTATTTCATGCATTAGCAATGTAACTTGTAGATTACAGAAAAAATAAAAAAGCATTGATTGTAAAATTTATAGGTGATCCTACTTTTGCCATTGTGGACCGTCTGAGAAATCTATAAACTAGGGAAATGAGGAAGGATGATAGGGTTTTTTAGGTGCCACTAATATAAAACTTGAAATCTTCTGTTGCTTAACAAAAAAATGATGTGTCCATGTAGGTAAAATTTGTATAATAAAATGCAGTTTACAGCTTTAACAGGGATTTTTAATGTTAGCACATAAATATGTGCATTAAAAAGGTTCTGGGAAAAAATGTATACAAATGGAACAAATATCAAACTGCAAAATATTTAGAAATGAAGAAATGACAGACAGGTCTACTGCTATAGACCTCATGTGTGTTCTGTATACAGAGATTATTGTTTCATTCTTTAGATCTTATACATGGCATGTATTACAATCTCATACATATTAGAATGAATGTAGTTCAAAGAGGGTTTTCTTTGGCAACAATTTTTAGTGTATTCAGCAAAAATCAATAATACATTCTCATAAATGTGAAACAACAAACAATAATGTCAAGAGTAAAGATTTATCAGGTACTTCCTCACCCTTGGAGGTTAGTTACCCAAATCTTTTTGTAAACATCCACAGTAAAAATTAGAGGAGTATTTCCTCCTATCCAGAGGTCATTTACCTCTTCTGCTAGACAGAGACCTATTCTATTTTATAATGCAAAGAACATATATCATATACGTATTTCTGACGCAGCTTTGTTAACCCGGCGTGTTTCGCCCACTCTAGGCTTCCTCAGGGGTGATGCTACCTACGTTGATGTTCAAAGCTCTGTTTCTTGAAAGCATCTAAATAAATATCTGTTACAATGGTATGTGGATATTTAGGTAATTGTTTTATTTCTTATTTTAAATGAAGCCTAAATAATACATTCTAATAAAAGTAATTTAGGCATCATTTAAAATATGAAATAAAACAATTACCTAAATATCTATGGGTTTCTCCATAGGTTGCAAGGGGTTACTTGAGCAATGAGCAATTTGTGACCCTCAGATCAGTTACCACTGGCAGCATATTAGGAGACAATTATCTGGCTGGTGATCCTGTCAGTCCTCTGCTTTGCAGTCTGCAGCATACTTGGTTTTGCTTTGGCTGTGAATAGTCGGCACCCCCTGCTCTAAGACTGTATGCAGTTGAAGGGGATTTGGAGGAGAGCTGAAGCTAATAAGCAGAGTAGTTCTTGATCTCAGTCCTGCTCTGCCATTGGCTGCTGGGGCTTTATAGCGTCTCTGCTCCCAGTAACCTGTGCCTGTTATAGAGTTCAGCTAGGCTGACTTGCTGCTGGTGTATGAATTTGTTTGATTTACTGTTGCTGAACTTTCCTGTTCCTGACCTTTGGATTGTGCAATGGATTGGACTGTCCGGACCATCCGTTTGACCACAATTCTGCTTTGTGTTTCTTCTTAGATACCTCTTCTGGTGGACTAAATACTCGTGTATGACCTTTGGCTTAGTATTCTGGATTTTTGTAAGAACCTTATAATTCTTTATCTGTGTGCTCCTGGTCCTCTGCCAGCTCTTCCCCAGACCCCATCCCTTGTGTACTGGTGCAACCAAGTGCTGGAAGATGCAACCTGTCTCCTGAGGCTGAGTGGGGGCTTGCTATAGGTGAAGACTGTGGTGATAGATTGGGGGACTAGCATCGGAAGAGTACTGGTCCTGGACCACCAAATTTGGTCTTGGCTTTTTGTTAGGGTAGTATTCTTCCCACTGATCAGTAATGTAAGAGGTATTCTTCGCATGGCCACCATACCAATGTACTGTGAGATGAGGACATATGGTGATATAAGGGTTCATCCAAATTATTATGGCCAAGAAAGGCTGATCTCATAACAGCAGAATTAGTATACCTGCAGTGCTACTCCCCTCTAATGAAAATTAAATTACGAGTTTCCTTATGTTGTAATTTTAAAGTGTATCTCTACCTGTAATTGTGCATGTAACTGACAATAATTCAACTCTTCTAGCCTGGATAATGCAAACCTACAATCCCAAATGAAAGAACACTGGATTAGTCTAACTGAGTTAGTTGAGCCCCTTCCACCCCCAGGCCTATAGCAGATCTGTGAGATGCTATGTTTCTAGTTACATCAAGAATGCTAGCAGAACACTTTGACCTTAGAAAACCGCAGTCTGACAGCAATAGTGCAAATTAATTTTTAATTGTGAAATATGTCAAATAACTAAGATCTTTAACTAAATAGCGTATTTTTCTCTGCAAGCAAATCTCAATCCCAAGGGAAATATAAGTAGGCTTTTGAACTGCATAAATGCAGAAAGGAAAAACACTCAATGAAAACTTGATCTATGGTATTAAAGCTAATTATTATTTGAGAGATGGTCAATAGTTACATTAATAAATTGCAACAACCATTGTTTAATCTATATTATTGATTGCTAACGTGCTTGTCAGAATATGCCTTGTGTAAAGAGAAATTAAACATTGCTCAAAGAAAATGAAAAATTATGGTAAGTTTTCATAGCAATCTTTTGAAACAAGTACAGATTCTGCTGCTGTCTAAATAAAGATCAAAAATGTTCCCTTGGTGAAGAGGATATGCGATGTGTATATGATTTCCAACTTAACACGTTTTTTTTCTTTTAAAAAATTAAATACACATTTTTTAAACTTTCAAAGAAAATATTTAAATATGAATTCACATCACAAGTTACCAGCATGTACAATGTCTTCCATTTACTAATCAGTACACATAAAAAATACTTTTTAAAAAGATTATTACAACAAAGACAGATGGAAGACATCAATTACTCTGTTAAGGAAGTTAAAGAGTTAGGAGTTAAGGAATACAGTGGTGTTATAACCCTACCCACAGCCTGCTAAATGGACAGTGAAGGAGCAGCAGCAGATTGATGTGGTTGTCTTATAGCTCTTGTGTCTTTACCTATTAGTGTGTTCTTAGTTTAGCACATCTGCATGCAGCACACATGACTGGCTTCAGTGACAGTAAAAGTGTCAGATCAGTGAGATCAGAGTCAAGTCAGAATGTTTATTCTAAGCCAGAGACTTAGATATTGCTGAAGCCATATGATCATCTTTACCATTAGGGAATTTAAATTTTTAGAAGTAATCAGTGACAGTCTCCAAACTTTTTCACATAAATTTATTTAACAACAGAACTAAATTCATTGGTCCTGATTTATTAAAGTGCTCCAAGGCTGGAGAGGATACACTTTAATCCGTGAAGCTGGGTGATCCAGCAAACCTGGAATGGTTTTCTTCAAAGTCATTTTATATTTGCTATCAAATTTTTTAAATTCTGGAACAGATCCATTCCAGGTTTGCTGAATCACCCAGCTTCACTGATGAAAATGTATCCTGTTCAGCCTTGGAGAACTTTAATAAATCAGTCCATTGTGTAAGTTATTGACCCAAGATGCAAGTTTGTACAACATACTTGCACATTTTACAATACTTTTCATTCCATTGCACCTTACTTCTAGGATGGCAGATCCAGGTTCCATCCATCACCACTATCTTCCCTTGACACATTTTCCAGGTCCATCCATTGCTCAATTTTCATTGCTCCTGCTTGGCCACTAGTCATGTATTGGTTGCACCTGCTGACAGAGGTGATGTTTACTGAAATAAACTTGTTCAGCTGTAATAATGTAATGAAACCAGTAATGCTGCAGAACATCTGGCTAGATCTGATATGAGTTTTAACTTAAAAAGGCTTACTAATAAGTTAAATAACCAAGAATAACCAGAATAAATTCTGTATTCTTTATACAATTATGTCTGGTCATTAATTGTTGAGAACAGGGATTCATGACACTTGTTGGATATCTTGTTAATTTAAATGTACATCTTGTATCTTCTCTACATTTTGCATAATAAAAAAATGACATATCAGTTTCCCACATAGTTACAGGTCATACCTACTGGTAAGTGAGAATAACAACTTGGGTGAGATGCTTTTCAATAAAAATTGCATATTCTGGTCAGCCTTTAATTACATAAAGTCAAAATCCTACTGCCAAGCAGGGTCAAACAATATTTTAAAAAAGGGCTCAGTCATTATATCCACAAACTAAACAATTAGGACTGATGTTATGGAAAGATTTTTTAAAGGGTGATACAGAAAAGTATGCCAGGATAGACAAATAAGATATGCACATATTTATTAACTAAGGATTTTATGATGCTGAAGACAACCTTCATCCGCCAAATGGTTTAAATTATTTTATTACCAGTACTGTCACCTCTGGTAGTCTTCATTTGTTTTGTACCTGTGGAGGACACTGAATCCCTGACTATTTCAAGACTTGAATTTAAAATGTGTAAAACAGGAACTGCAGTACACCATCAAGGAGGTAGACACAATTTAACCATAATTGGCATTATAGTCCTCAATAGTGATAAAAAAAACTGATGTAAAGACAAGTTTACATTGTGGTGCCTACACCTTACCAATATTGTTAGGTTATACACTTTGGTTGACACTACAGGTTTAACTTAAGGAGAAGCTTGTAATCTATGCTAAACTCCTCAATGCCAATCAGCAATTGGATGCAAATCAGTGCATTGATAGTCAAAATGTTGATCGAAAGTAGGCTTGGCAGATTTGAAAATTAACAAGTGACTCAGGATTCACAGTAAATGAATACGCCTTTATTGAAAAGTTGGTGTCTTTACTGCTGACAATCACCATCTGCCACAGTTATGCACCTAAACAAGCGGATATCACAAATCCCCATTCATGTTGGCATTTTTAGGTTGGTTTGTAAATTGGCAGACACAGAAATCTTGCTGCTTATCTCTACCCTTGAAATACTGCAGACTATGGGAAGGGATATAGGACCCTCTAGCAGCACATGTTTTACACTTAATTGATTTGTGGTTAATTACAAAGCAGCTGTTTTGTCTTATATAAATGGCAGCATATTTGTTTAACCAAAAATATTCTGATTTTTAGTAACATTCCAATAAAACTCATGTAATCAAAAATGTTTACTGGTCTTCCTCAAGTGCGACTTTTTGATGCATATAATGAACACAAACACAGTATCCCATACAGCTAAAAATAAATACAAAGTTTTTAATGTAAGTTAATAAACCTTAAATGCAATAACTCGGAGTAAACAAGAAGTTACTCGGTTATAGTTAGAATAGTACACAATGGTTTTCTATAGATTGTTGCTGTTTACTGCACATTTAAGACAAATAATTCTTTATAAAACAAACTCTAAAGAAGGCAGTGCACTGTAGAGCAAAAGAAAGCCAAGAGGTTTTCATTATAACTCAGATAAAACAAAGAAATAAAATAGAAAGTTTTAAATAAGAGCCCCATAGAAACAGCTAAACAACTGTATGTGAACCTTTGATATGCCAGTGTATAATGATTTTGTTCAGTCACCCTTGATATTCACATATTTCCTGTATTACATGTACTTGTACAAAAGCCTATTCGTTAGACTATGGAAAAGAACATAGACAACTGACAGCACTTAGCATATTAATGGTGCATATAACCTCAGGGTACATTACCTACATCCTTAGAATGAGGTATGCTGCAAAAGGGAATGCAACCTATCATATAAAATATTTTCCAGGCACTTATAGCAAATATGTTTTACATGCCTAAATTAAACCTAAACCTGAATACAAACAGATATTAAAATATTATTTAATGATTTATAGATTAATTTAAACAAAGTAATTATACATAAAACATACATATGTCTCTGCATATGCCTTTATAAAAAACGTCCTCCCATCCCCTGTGCAGCAGAATTTAGCTGTAGTGAGACTGGCAACACGGTGATCTAATTTATTATTTAGCTAACAGTGTTGCCAGTCTATTTATAATTTTTATTTTTAGATATTTTTCACCTCCACATTACCTAGGAGGTTCTGCTTCATGTCCAGTAGGGTTTAATATTTTTATAGGGTTTAATATTTTCGCTCTTTTCGGCCTGGTTTCCCCTTACTTAAAAATTCAAATTTGTTGGAGTGAATTCTGCTTAAAGCGTACGTAAACTTAGGATTTTTACTTTATGTAAAAGGTTAGACAACCCTTTAATTTAATATAAAAATTTTGTTTGTTCTCTAAAAAGTGCAACACCCTTTTTTTAAAAAAAGGGTGCAGCACCTCCCCTTTAAGTCTTGATCACTGCGATGATCAAGACTTAATGGGAGCGCAGAGCCTCCCAGGATACCTACGTCACGCATCCTTAAAGGCACTTGGCTGCTCCTCCTGCCTTCTGCGCATGTCTTAAACTCGGACATGCGCAGAAGGAGCCCTTTCATCAATAGAAAAAAAAATTGCCGATCTCACACATGCACAATTTTTTCGCCAATCTACACCACCCGATCTCGCGCCTGCATAGTGCGAGATGGGGTGAAACAGGAAGAAGAACCCAGAAGAAGAGAGAAGAAGATGCCAGCACCTGGCATTCCTTCTGCACCAGGCTGAAGACAGATCTTCTCTCTCCAGATATCTTAAGAGAAATCAACCTAGGACATTGTTTGTTCAGCTAATATAAAACAGAATAATTCCTGATATTGAATTGTTATCGCCTTGGAAATCCTGGTGGAAATCCTGGTGTGTGCACGCTCCTTGCAGAGGTATTGAAGCTAATAACATACCATAACATAATTTCTTAGATTTGGATTATTCACAATCCCCTGCAATTGTGTAACCAACATTCCTAGGAAAGCAGACCAGTTCTGCAAAACGTGTAGAGTGACACATATTTACCTTGTTCCCTGTGATATCTGGTGAACAAAAAAAACATGTTATTGTTGTCAATAGATCTGTGTATTTTTAATTTGCATTTATTGAATATTGTTGTTTTAGGATTATTTGTTTTGGTGCATTTAAAATCCTGATCTTGTCTGCCCTGAACCCCCTGTTGGTTCTCATGCAATGTATATGTAATTTAGGATGTGGCACCATAGAACTGATGTGATTCCTTGGGGTCTCCTCTAAAATATCTACTTTTATTTTGAGTAATTCTAATAAATCAACCTTTTTATAATTCATTAGTTTTGTATATTATAAAATCCAGATTTTGAAAGCTTCTTTCTAGTGTTGGTGAGATTGCACCTGCTTTTCACATTATTCTTTCCATAAAAATTTTCATGTTACGCTCCAGTGTATAAATGGGCCTTTATTATTCTCAGAGAAAGGGTGGACCTGGAACCAATGTTGATGTGGCTTTACTTAGCTGGGCATCCTGCCGCAAAGGTTCAATACCAAGACAAATATAAGAAAGCTCTTTACCTCATTTCAATTTAAATGTAAATTTGTCATGTTTGAGTGAGACTTGGTTTTCACAAAGCTCTGCTAATTGAATGAGTAATCTCTTTTGCATTACTAATATTTCAGATTTTTTTAAAGAACTAATGATAAGACAGGTGTTGTTTAACTGTATCTATGGTGCATTAAACTGTGTCTACCATTTAATCTGTTCAGTGAAATTAGTATAATTTGGAATATATTTCACAATTCTGAGAAACCAGAAGTGGAAACAGAACAGCTCACATTTCTCTATCTTCAGATTCCGATTCAGCCATGATCATCCAAATATTTTTTACTAGAAAGACTCACTCAAAGACAAATTCAGACATCTTTTCAAGAATTAAGACTTCTAAAATTTTAAAAATATTCATTAATTATTTGCCCCTACAAGCCTACTGGAAATAAGATATCCTACAGGGCTTATTTCCTGCAAGGTAACGAAACATGAAATGAGAACAGTAGCCCCAAAAAGGAACGCAAGCAGCAATAATATAGTGACTAAGGAATCAATATTTTTATTATTGGGATTAATATTATTTAAATTAAAATTAAAACATTAATCCTCAAAATTGGAATACATTACTGTCTGTTACATTTTTACTAGCTTCAAGCTTCTAAGAAGAACAGAAATAGGAATAAGAATCATTAGACGTTAATGACTAAATTATAATTTGATAGATCCATGACCTTAATGAAAATAAGATTATAATGACAAAAAATTCCATACACTAGTCAAAAAAAATTAACAGGGTAGGTTAGAGTGAGGGGATTAGGGTTAATGGGAGGGTTCAGTTGTACGCCAAGGAATAGTGTAAGGTACAATGACAGGGGGTACTTAGAGTTACAAAGGTGGGTAGTGACAAAGTTGGGGTTTACATGGAAGGTTAGTAAAGGATTGCAGGGAGAATTAATGTTAATGTTATTATTTACATTCTGGGTAATTTAAGTTAGTGACATAGAGGTGTTAAAGTAAGGGTTAGTGTCAAGGTTATGGTTTACTTGGAGTGTTAGTGTAATTGGGATAGTTAGTGTTAGTGTAAAAGATATGATTTACATAAAAGGTAAATTTTAGGGTTAGTAACATGGAAGTATGATTAAACCTCTCTAGGGGTAAGTAACGGTTTTACATGGAGCTATAGGGCCTGATTTATTAAAGCTTTCCAAGACTGGAGAGGATACACTTTTATCAGTTAAGCTGGGTGATCCAGCAAACCTGAAATGGATTTCTTCAAAGTCATTCTCTATTTGCTAGCAAATGTTTTGAATCCTTGACCAGATCCATTCCAGGTTTGCTGGATCACTCAGGGTTTAAATTGAAGGTTAGTATAGCATTAAGGGTTTTGTTTAAAGGGTAGGTCAATAAGTGGGGGGATTGTATTGAGGGATGCTTTAGGGTCATATATTATATGGGTGCACAGGGTGGGGATTTCACAAGTAGCAGTCCCCTCTGCTGTCAGTCTTTACTCCAATGTAGACTGGCCAGTACAATGGTCCAGCATTGTACATGATGATGTTAGGGAGGTGTAACTGGTCAGAAAGCAACAAAGATTGACTTCAGAGTTATGGTATTAGGAAGAGGAAGCTAGAAGTAAGAAGTAAAGTACAGTAAGTACTTTACCCTTCCTCCTGAAAAAATAAGCAATTTTTAGTGGTTACTTTTTTCTAGCTCTGAGAGCAGGTACAATACTGATAAAATGTAATTATTTATATTGATGTTTAACCGAATTTTGTACTTTTTATTGTGCACAAAATTTGTTGCATGATAGGCAGACACAATATTTTTGAAGAATGCAGTTTGTAAAGGAATTAAATATTGTTCAGTCAACACACAATACTAATCTATTTGAATTTGGGATCATGACAATATAATGTTGTCTCCAGTGACATAAGAACAGGTGGTCACTGTTCTGCTCACATGTTCCACTGCTGCTTTTGGCAGAAAAGAACATGTTCTCATGCGGATAGTCTGGCTGAACTAAACGTGTTTGCTTCCAGCGTTGCATGGTTACATCACGCAATATGCAACACTATTTCAGGTACAAAAGTGAGCACCTCAATTCAGGACCAGCATGACAGCTTTGACATTTTTGGTGCCAATATAGGAAATATTCAATTTTGTGCCTGAGTGGTATATATTGCAATTATAAATTATAATTCATGACTCATACATGAAATTCACAAACTTTAATTACTATAGTTTAAAAAATGTAATGTGGAAATAAAAAGATGTAATAAAAGGTAACAAGTAGTATAATGGAAGCTTTCATGTTTAAGCTTGCAGTTTAATAAAGAAGAGGAAATAATTTACCAGGCATATAAAAACATGAAAGGGTAGGAAAAATAATCCAAAATATACTAAAAGTTCATAAGCACTTAGTAAAAAAAAGTGGGGCTAGTCTGTTAGGGAGAACATGTGTTTATAAATAATTCTAAACTTTAATTAAACAATAATAAAGAGATATTGGTATAGAATAGAAGGAGGAAGACTTTGGTGATATCATTAGGCCTCAATGTACCAAACAAGCAGACCACATGATCTTTGTCATGAAAAAACATACATGATACAAAACGGAGCAATTCAAGATGCTTTCATTAACAGACAACGGGAACATTGAAACATATTCCTGAAATGGGGTGTAGATTCTTTAGTATATATTTTTTGGGTATATATATGTTTAAGAAATATGTTTAATTTGTTATCTATTTTTAATCAGGTAGGTATTAATAATTGTAAATGTATATGTTTTATCCAGCAGATACCAAGCTCTTTATCATTTATATCATCATCATCTATATAATAGCAAAATAGCCATAGGTTAATTTTCTATAATGATTTAAAGCTATATTGTGAATAGCCTACATAGAGTATGTGGAGAATAGACCTGAGTAGCAGGAGAGATCTAATTACACATATTGCTAAATTTCTTGCATAAAGGGAGTACACCCACTCCCTCTCCAGACTATCTCAAATATTCAGATTACATATGCTGCCAAATAGCAAGCGGCAATGCTTCCTATTAGAAAGTCCAACGTGCTTTGCAAACCAAGGGTCAAGGACATCCCTTGTACTAAAATAGAAAAACTGTAAGGGAATGTGTGTTTAAAACAGAGATCTCTTTTGCATAAATATTTCAGGATATATGGAGGCTAAGCTTCACATCTGTTTAAGGTACCTATTCAAGGTATCTGTGTATCACATAGGCTTGCTCTAACAATAGGCCTGATTTATAAAAATTCTCCAAGACTGGAGAAGATAGACTGTCATGGTAGAACCGGGGTGATCCAGCAAACCTCAAATGGCTCTATGCAGGACTGAAATCATTTCCAAGCAAATAGCAAATGCTTTTTAAGACATTTATTCCAGGTTTGCCTAATTACCCAGGGTTTAAAGTAGAAAAAGTGGAAGGAGAATAACAGTAACAGAATAACAAGTTATGAATAGCATTTGTTCTTTTATGGGAACAGTGAAAAAACAGTAGTATTTAAAAAAAAAAAAAAAAAAAAAATTCTTCTATCCTGGTAAAATTGTACTAAAAAACAAACAAATTGCATAAAATGATAAAATCCACCAAAGTGTAATTTTTTTCTACTATATATTTCATCTGCATATATATAAACAACTTATATTAGGTGTAAAGTCCTAATGGAAAGATAATTTTAGAATTCACACATTCCATTAAATTCAGAATTAAAACATCTTTATCCTGCTTTGCGAACTTTGTCATAGGTTATACTGATTTGCAAAATGTTCCCTAACTACTTGATATATTTAGGAGACGTAGGAAAAGCAGCATTTAAATAGCCTAATAACAAAAATAACTTCTTAACATATCAATAACATAAGATACCAACAATACCAACAATATATATATACATGTGTATGTGTATAAACAACCCTTCCTTCGTGGACCTCAACCCCTTACAAGCCTGCTAACCCTCAAAAGTGCCACCAACCCCTCTCACACCACAAAATCTCTAAAATCCAAGGGGGAGAGGGTGGGAAGCTGAACTTTTTATGACCTCCCCTCTCTGTGTTCTCTCTAACCTTACAATCTCCAGTCCAACCCTCAGCTCTGAACTGTCACCAAACCACCAACAAACTTTCTGCCACCCCTAAACAACTTTTTAAGTCTCACCTGTCGCCTCCTCTGTTCATCCAGTCATGTATAAGCATTCCATTTAAGCTACCTTGCTCGTTCAGTTCTATCTTTAAGTTTGATCCATGGAAAAACTGCATGGATAAAAAAATAACATATATTTGCTCCTCTACATCCTGCAGGAAAATTGCTTCCCTCCTGCAGTTTTAGGGACAATACCATGTTTAGAGGCTTTTCAATTACCTCATAAATTGGCAAAGATTAGTCTGATTTAACAGCAATATTATGCTTTTTTTACTTAAAAGTATATTTTAATTCAAGTTCTTTTAAAAAACAGCCATGTATTAATCATAGTAGGTATGCTGCACCCTGTAGGAGCTTTGGACACAGTTCAAACAGCAGGTTTGGATGTAATTCAAACGCACTAGTCCCTAGTGGCTGTACTCCTGCACATGCTCAGCAGCTAGCAGTACACAAGAAGTGATACCTACCTAAACAGAAGAGGATTTAGGCAACAGATGACTCATCAAGGAGAATCCCCCCCCCCAAAAAAACAGGAAGTATCCCCTGACTCATTACTGATGAAACAATCTACTGATGACATCACTTTGGCATTCATCTGCATATGTATTGAAAAGTGGCCCCTATATTATAGACAGGAAGAGCCCAATCAGCAGATCTTACAGGGAAGGAAGTTAGTTACACAGGGCCCTGTTGCAGCCAAATCTACTTTAAAAATTTTCATAAAGGTGTGGACTAATATACAACCCAGCAGACCTGAGAAAAAGAGGCTTGTTAACTAAAATCTCACAAAGTATCCACCAATCTTGTTAGAAAGAAAATATTTAATTGTTTCATTGGAAAAGTTGTAGTAGAGAAAAAAACTTACTGCCCTCATGCCACATCGAAGACAAAAAAACAATCTTCTAAGAATACGGCAGAGCTAGACAAAAAGATTGGGGTATAATGTCCTTGTAAGGTGAAAACATGAGGCAGAAGAGTAAAGTTGAAGTCTCAAAATTCTTTTGCTTGTTGAGGATAATGTGCCTTTTCGATCAATGAAGCAAGTTCAGAGCCCTATCTGTCTAATGAATTGGCTCAAAAGCACACTCAATGCATTGGTCGCATTAATTGCAATGTGTATGTGGGACAACTTCTCAAACAAGTCACAATCTCAAACAGTTTACAATTGTCAGTATTTCATAGTCTTATCTGAAACTTCCATAATTTACAATACGCATCCTTTACACATTTATTCATGTTTTACTGCGCCTATTTCTTATGTGTGTATGGCCTAAGTGAGTCAATAATGTTTTTCTTACATAATGGTTTTTAGCAAGCTGTACCAATTTATTTAAAAAGGAACACAATGTAAATAATAAATTTCAGCATCCGCAAAGCTGAAACAGTAAAAAAAAAATATCATTTTGGTAATGTTTACTTCATAAATGAAAATAACGACAATTAATTGTGCAGACATAGTTTCAATAAAACTATGATATTGAGAAAACAGCAACACACATTTTAAAGGCAATGTTCTGCTTTCAGCAGTCATAATTCATGCCATAAAAATATTTTGTAATTTCAGCAACAATTCCCTTCTTCTTAATGAATAGGTTATTACTCAAATGATGGAAGCCTCTCATGTAAGTACATTGAGTGCTTTAGCCTGTATTTTCATTGATGGCTTCAAAACAACATTAAGATGATTTCTACAGGTAATGAAAGCTTTTCCTAAACCGGGGATAATTGAGCAAAAAAGGGCTTTTATAATTGGCATTGCAGAAAAACATGAGATCTGTCCCGGAGTGACAGAAGCAGATACAGACAGTTATCACATTGTCAATACATGTGACTGGCTACAAAGAGATGGCAAAAGAAAATAAACCATGTTACAGAAGAGTGATAGAAAAGGATGAGGAACACAAACATGCTATGTAATCAGTGTAAGTGTAACCTTTAGGACAATGGCAAAGATAAAACCCATGGAATCTAATGCATGAACAAATCCCTATGGGCTCCAATGTAGATAGGTCATTCCTTTATGTTACCTATTAGTAATTATATATTCATACTGTAGTTTTAATTCTCTACCTTGAACAAGGAATGTTCCAAAAGTAACTAAATCTTTGCAATGCCCTTCATCACTCACATGACACGACCTCTTCTGACCTATAATAAACCCACTACAACTGTTAGGACTACGCCCCCTGGCAGGTGGTACGGGATTAACCAGGAAGCGGAGTTTAAGTGATATCTGCAGGCAAAGTGGGGGACACATGAGTAGAAGAGTAACAACAACTATGTATATATAGGAACTCAACTTTCTTGATCTGTCTTCTGCATTTCAAACTGTAGACCATACTCAGCTTCTCTAGACACCCTCATACTTAGGAATAAGGGACCTTGTTCTTTTAGGACTTCCTATCCCTCTGGAAGATCTTATCTTTTTCAAACTACAGCTTTTCTCTTTGCCCTCTGTTTGTTGGGGTAACTCAGGGCTATGTGCTGGGTCTTCTATTATTTTGCATCTATACAGATAGACTTGTGAAACCAAGAAACTTACTAGGTTTTCAAAATATCAATCTTCGAATTCCCTATCCTGCATCCCCTACAACTTTTCAACTGTATCTTCTTTTGTAACCTCCTGCTTCCTAAAACTTAAAGCAGAACAATTAAAAATTGCGAGCAGACATATTCTTTTTTACAGAAGGGACAGGTGATGTTCCTTTTGCAATAATACATACTTACCTGCCTATTTATTATCATTTTTCTTAAAAAACATTGAGCTGCTAACGCGTGAAAGTTATATTACTTCGACTAGTCAAAATAGGATGGAGGAAAATTTGGAACCCAGCCTTATGTAATCTTTACATCACATATCTGAGAAGGCTACGGGCTGCTCCTTCTGTGCATGCCCAGGATACCCAAGATTGGGAATTGTATCTTTAAGGGCTTCATATAAATGTAAATTAACCTACTCAAGATCTCAAGCATGAGTAAAATGAGATCACGTTTTGGTTGTTGAGAGCAAGATTGGGTGATGTCATCAGGAAGACAGCAAAAGAAGATGGTGTGGGACATAACAGGGAGCAGGAGAACAAACACAGAAATCAGGACAGTGCTGGATGCAGTGAGTACGTTGATCGAAGGCTTTTAGTAAGAAAATGCAAGCCGATTCCATTAATTGCACAATTTACAGTAATTTGCAGTGCCTCACAATCACCATATTTCTTATAAAATAATATCAGTAAAAGATGCATTTTACTTGGTAGTCTTGGGTTACTTACAACAAACTTTCATAATTTTCTGCTCTAAAGTCTCCTGGCTATAACAGGGAAGAAAAACATGAAAGAAAAGCACTCAGAGTTACTTTACTCTCAAGATTCTGTGAATAGATGTAAATAACATATCTGTTACTAAATGTTGTGTTTTGACACCAGTTAGGATGTACTCCAAAAATTGCAGTCCCTGAGTAAATATAAATGCAATACCACAGATAAGTTACTTACTTACGTGGTAATATAATGACTTCCCTTTAAACTTCCCAGTAACAAGTAATATGTACTAGTACAAGCTGGCAAAACAAGTGTCACCTTCTTCTGACTGTACGAAATGTCTTCCCATCGTCTTCCTAAAAGCACAGCCCTTTCAAAACAGAGATTATTAATTAAATTACAAGAAGAAAACAGCACGTTCACCACGTATCCCAATGTTTGAATGGTCTACAGGATCAAAATAAACATATCTGGTTCCTACATTGTTTTATTGAATGATTTCTGACAGTAGTAAACAATCTACTATTTTTAATCATAACATATCAACCATTTTTGGGATAGCTATTGAAATACCGTATTTTTATTTAAATGATGTAAGGGGGTTTATATTGCCAAACATATTTTTCTAGTTTTGGATAGAGTAAGAAAATGTAAAAAAAACATCTGTTTATATTTGCTATCTTTGACCCTTTATCAACATTTCCTTTCACTTTCTTTTTTGACTCAACAGAGAATTCTACCTTTAGGCATTTATCCCCATCAGTGGATTTCCCTTTCAGCATACAATGGTTGAAACCCTAACCATAATAGGGAAAGCAAAATCTTCTGCTAATGGTGAGAGTTTTGAAAGTTAATTTTGAAGAAAAAGTTATAAAGTTGGTATATTTATTATATCTGGTGGCTTTGCTTCTAGTTATCTTTTTTTTTTTTTAATTTGTATAAGCAACCAACAATAAGACATAGTCAAACGAATTAAGCAAACATATGATACAAAACCAATGTGATACATAGTACAAAGCATATTAAGAATGCACAGGTCTTGGAAATATGTACAGACACAGAGTATCATAAAACAGCATAAAAACATAGTGCAAAACACGTTGTTTGGTGTCAGACTTTCATGTAACAATCATCTTCCAAGTAAGTGCCCTAGTCAAAAATTAGAACTTTGTTGGTTCCTGATTTTTTAAAAGAAACAGTTAGTGTCAAAGAGAAAGAGAAATAGAAAAAACAGAAAAGAGTAGACAGAAGAAGATAGCAGAAAAGGAAGAGAAGAGAAGGGGGGCACAAAGGGGAAGGCATGGAGGGGTAGGGGGGAGGGAGGTAGGGGCAGGAAATGGCCCAAAAATCTCTGGAACATTAGTCAGATGGGTAAAGCAACTGTTGATAGTCAACAGAGCTCTTAAAATAATCCCAATAAAACCAGGTGCGTACCCGTCTCTGTGATGGCTGATCCTCTGGTTTCATTAGTTCTTCCATATATTGTATATCATTCACTCTGGCAATCCATTGTTTAAGTGTAGGTGGGGCAGTATGCTTCCATAGTGGGGGCATACATGCCTTAGCGGCATTTAGTAAGTGGCGCAGTGGGGAGCGTTTATATCGCTTACTTGAAATTGGAGACACATGTAATAGTGCTAACTATGGTCTGTCCTCAATAAAGATCCCTGTCAACTTTATTTATTAAAGTTCTCCAAGGCTGGAGAGAATATACTTTCATCAGTGAAGCTGAGTAATCGAGAAAACCTGTAATATATTTCCTAAAATAAAGCAATTTGTTAGCTATTTTTTAGCAAATGTTTTCCATCCTGGTCCAGATCCATTACAGGTTTGCTGGATCCCCCAGCTTCACTGATGAAAGTGTATTCTCTCCAACCTTGGAGAACTTTAACAAATCAGGGCCCTTGTGTCCATAACATAAAATACCCTCTGCCTGTTCATCAGTAAACTTAACATTAAGGTCCTCCTCCCATCTGGAAAGAAACAAGGCCGCCGGAGCGTCACCTGCCATCAGGTGACGGAACAACAGTTGCATTTTATTTGCATAGAATAATATACCTCTCAGAGGGTATCCAGGCATACATAAGTTAAATTTTATGTACGTCCCGATTTGCTGCCCAGGTAGTCATTGGGATGGCAAGTAAGAGAAGGTGGTTTGTGGTCTTAAGTTATGGGGGAGGGGGCTTGGACAGGGGAGTGGTGGCTGTGGAATTGGTGTGTTTGGTACTTCTATAATTGTTCTTGTCCTAGACTCCAGTGTTGACCTTGCGTGGGTTGTAGGGTATTTTTATGTTGGTTGTGGTGTTTGGAGAGCAGCTGTTTGTCCATATGGCAGGCAGTTAGGCATTCTGTGCTTGGATGGTGTGGTTGTTTGCATCAGAGTGACTGGTATAGAGTGGAGCAGGGTGATTCTGGAAATCCACAAGTTTGTATGATTATATAGGCTGCAAGATGTTGTAGTGTTACATGTGGGAGAGAATGATTTGGGCTTGAGTTCTGTGCATGTCAATCTGGGATATCAAGTGTGATTTTCTGTGGTTGTCACATTACTAAGCCTTGTTATTGTTTGTTCGGATATTGTGCCCAGGTCACATCAAAGGCTTGCCTGTTCAATGGAGAAATTGAACAGATTGATGCAGATTAAGCTGAAACAGGATGTGGGTCAGTTTATGGTGCAGAATGGGGGCATTGCGACGCAGCACAGGGAGTTGGAGGTGGATACAAGTATATATTTGTGTCAGGATGATGTTAATGTTGTGGGCTCGCATTTGTGGTGTCTCGAAATTCAGGATGGCATTAAAAGGGCGTTGAAAGTTTAGAGAGTGTTGAGGGTTTGGAGGAGCACACAAGTGTAAGGTTTCTCCCGTGTGATGTGGAAGCAGAAATATCATGTTGGCGCAGATCCCAAGTTGAAGTGCTGGATACCTTCAAGGACCAGCAACCTTGGAAGATGTGAATTAAAATTTTTGGTATTCTTTTAAATAACAGGTATCGAGTAGGGTGGAGCAAAAGGAGGTCTGCAGGATTCTGTTGTACCACAATTAAGTCAATAGGGTCCACTTATTAGGCAGTGGATATGTCATTCTCAAAATATTATCTGTTGGAGAATGTTTAAGGTCCATGTGTTTTCAAAGGCAGTGACCTGAGAATGTTTGGTGATTGTCAGATTCACTGCCTTATAAATGGAGCCTTATATTTTGTTCCACTTTAAACAGAACCCAAAATCAACAGAACAAGGATAATTACATCACAGAGCCGAGCCTTGTATGTATAGGCTATAAGGAACAACCCGCTTCCTAAGACATCATCCAACGCACTTAGGGAGCAATTATTTTCATATAGCTAAACAAATAAACTCCAAAAGAAGTCTAAACACTGACTAAAGCTTTATCTTATATAAGCTTTCTTTCCTCTTTCATCTTACAAACTGAAAAGCAGTCTTGAGGGGAATTACTGAAGTGGTGTGAATAAATGAAGCATGTTCTATTTATCACAAGCTTGGTAATGGCAATGATGCATACTTTCAGTGAGTCATATGGTGCTCCAGTAAAATGTGGTGCTTCAATGTAATATCCATCCCACTTCAAAGCAATGTCATTTTTTTATACATGTAGGAACTATGATGTAAATGGATGCAATCCTGTGCTAATATCTAACTTGCAATTTTCTCATCCATGTAGCAACAGAAATAAATCTAATTTGAACCTTAAAAGCATAAAATCATGCATATTACATATACTTTTCAAACTGTAAGTAGCAAGCTGGTTTATAGCAACATTACTGAAAATTGAACCATTGACATCATTTTATTAAAAATCACAAAAACAAGCCACTGGACCAAACACAGGTAAGAAAATCCTATAGGAGAGATAGCAGAATCAATTTGTCCTCAAAGCAACTGCAGAGAGCAAGACAATTTACTTCAAGTGCTTTGCAGCTTTACATTTGGCACATACATAATAAAATGATTGTTGCCTTTCCAGTCCAAGGACTGGGCAGTGGTAAAGTTCTTGCGGCCTGATAAACATCTTGTTAGTGCTTTATTGACTGCTATAAGCCCAGTTGCAGTAAATTCAAAAACAATGTTGGTATACATTCAGTAAATTTACATACAATACACTAAATTTCAGGTGTCTTCCAGTTGGCCACATGATATGCCGTGTTCGCAATAAGTTATATTTTTGCGAAAATGTTTTTTGACAGGTCATATGCACTGTGACAGAACTGATAGTCTCTTACAATTGTGCCCTTACTCTTACCAGTGGTGCTGTTCTGGAGATTACAGAATGCTTGCATCAAGTCAAAACCAGGTACTTTGTGTTTTTAAATATCTGTATGGATTTCAGTTTTCAAGTTCAGTCAATGTACACATTTTAGGGTCCCTTCTAGTATCTAATAATGCACCAAGCACTTAACCTGAATTTAGGTCATCCTAATCTGTCATTATTATCACCAGTCACCCATGACTAACTTAACCCCTTCAAAACCCTGCAAAAATTATCAGCCCTATCCTCAACTTATACTATGATAAGCATCAGAAAATATTGAGCTGAGATGCCAGTGCTCAAAATCAAATAATTCAGCCCAGTAGTCTGTACATGTCATGGGCTATACTGCTTTCTACTAAATGGCGTTTAATGATATATGAATGTGATAATGACTTACAAGCCTGGAAAAGTTGTATGTAGTTTGGAATGATTGGCTCTATATTTTAGCCTGTGTTTGTACTATAAACAAGGGTTTCCGGATATACAGTTAGCCCCAAAGGCAAAGAACGAATGCTTTACATGACTATGCTCATTATCAGATAATGAGGAATAGATCTTTTATTTTTTAAACAGCTAACGTTTTTGGAAGACATAACTTTACAGTAAAACATTTACACATACACCTTCTCAACATTGGGAGCGGATATGAGCTGAGTTACCACATTTTCCTGAGAGACCTGAAGGAAAGATTTTAATAGCAGTTGATATTGCTAATACTTTGGCATCAGAAACCTAAAGAAACACCTGACAACCATCCAAGTCATCTAGGTTTGTGCCAAGAGAAGGGTCTTGTAACTAGAGAATGGAGGATGCATATGAATATGGCAGCAGTAAGCTAACTCAGCAAGAAAATCATCTTTTAATTATACTACACCAGAGTGAGTAATCGAGAGTGTGGTATGGTATAGAATGGGACATCATTACAAGTAAATTGCTGTTTTTGTCATCATATTCATAATATGCTTATTTATGTTTTTGCAGTTCTGGTTTGGTATTGTTAGCTAAATGGAAATTTATATTTCTACAACGGGTTATGAAATCATTATAAGCCAGAGGAGTATGGTCTGCTGTTTAATCAGACCAAGTGGGAAGTTCACTAGTTGCATGTGTGATTTGTTTTCAGATGGTGACAGAACAGCAATATATTTACGTGTTATATTTGGCCAAACAATGGAGACAGATTTAGTCATGGATCATGTCGGGCAATTTCATGGTGAAAGATGGATGGAGATAAAAATTAACCATAACATATTTATGTAACACAATTGTGAGAATAAGGATGATACATATCTCATTAGAGTCAAGATGGAGCTGTTCAACTGTACATAAAAGAAATTCACTGGTGAGGACCATTACCCTCTTGAATTTAAAGGAATATGTGGTGTAAATAGCTTTGTGCACCAAGAATTTGTTCATGGTAATTACCCTACTTTCTGTCAGATTGGATTCCTGCAGTAAATGTATGTGAAGGGAATGTTGTTTTATTGCCATATGAGATTTCTAGTATTTTGAATTTACATCTTCAATTTTCCATGACACTAGTTTCACATCAGTATTGTACTTATAAGTGGTAAAAACATTACGTGTTTGAGCAGGAGAAATTGGGTAGTAAACATACCTTTAGAAAGGTACAACCATTTTGATGTGTCTTGATTGAAATTTTAACTACTACTATTACTATTACTGGTAATCATTGTTGAAATCTGCCAATTTGTAACTCTGTCATCCATGTTAGGCCATGTTTTTTTGTCTAAGACAAAGGTTGTTTATAATTTTTAATATTTATGAGAACCACAGCTCAGGGTGTATTAGCGTGATGAACAATGGAAATCATGCCTCTTAAATTGCTGGTTAATTGGGAGAATGACTACCTTATATTTAGCCAAAAAGGTCAATAGTGTCTGTTAAACTGACTTGAGAGGCACAAATTGCTCATTGCAATTGCTCATTGAGCCACTAGATTGGTTGAGGAATGCATGTTGATGTATATGGATATTATGTAATATTTGGTATTATGCAATATTGATGATGTTAAAGCATGACCCTAATCAATCTTGGGATACATAAATTTTTACAGCTATACGATCACAGGGGGGTATTTAGCAATCCTTGAGCTTGTAAGCTGGCCCTCCACTCAGATGAGCTAAATGAATCCTATCTTATTTGAACCTACTCATAGATGTTGCAGTTAGTGATCTTCAGCAGACTCTCTACCAGTCCCCTAAAATCAGATAAGCAAGGTGAGATAGTAGTGCAACCAACAGTACCTGATTGGTAAAACTGTCCATCTGTTACCATTGTAAATACCCTAGTATAAAAATACTACTTGCTAGAATAGAATTGGAACAACATTATAACTGATATGTGGGTGTTATTGTGTCTGTTCCTTTACAATCAAATATTAACTAATTTTGGCTTAACAACTGATATTTCTCGAGGATATAGATAACATTTCACTGACAAGGTCATAATTTGTTTTTCCTCAATTGTTGTTGGGTTGAAAATTGGTATAAGTAGTATGCTGCAGGGTTGGGGGGGGGATCACTTGTTATGTATCTTATTTCTGTTTTTTACAGGTAGATTTACACGGCTTTTAATTTGATTTCTAAGAATGTTTCACTGTTTTCTAAGAATGTTTATAGATGACTCTTTTAAAACATGAATAAATCAAAGCAATAATAAATTTAAACCATTTATACAAAAAAAAATAATAGTCAGAAATGTCTAAAGCAGATAGATAATTGTGAAAAGCTTAGCGGAAATGGCACACGTCAGCAAGTGTCGAGACCCCAGTGTACTCTTCGCTTTGTTCTCGGCTGTTAGTTTGAAGGATGAAAACACTGAACATTGGAGTCACATGTGTCAGTAACAAATCTTTTATGTCAGCTGCCAAAGGTTTAGAAATTGAGATGTTTTAAACTCTGTTTATTTCACCCGTACACAGAATAGAAACTAATGGACAACATGCGGAGTAATTAGACTAGACTGAATGTTTGATCATTTGGCAGATCCAGTTTCCTGGGTGACAAACATCCAACCACATTCTGCATCCTACTATAAATGAATTGGCTGATTCAATTAGCCAGGAAAACATTGCAGTTCCAGCCAGACACTTACAATGACAACAACATAAGGGATTTAACTCTTTTTCCCTGCGGGGCTGCCACAGAGATACAGTAAATAAAGTTATAGTAAATGATAACCTATAGTAAATGGTAAGTCAGCTTGTCCCTTTTACTGTCTTTACTCTTGGCTATAGCAACTTATGACTTTGGGCTACATGATTTTTATAGAAATCATGCTAATTTCTAAAGCTTGTTATTAGCATGATAAAATGGCTGATATATGAAACTAACATGACAGTGTACCCATTGAAATCCGCTTCTATTTTTTTTATACTTCTGATTAGCACACATTTCATAAATAAAGTCCCGCGCTTGTGTCCAGGGGCACCATCTGTGTGAAGGTTGTGTTATTAATTTATTTGGTTCTTCCTGTTCTGGTAAATAAAAAATGTTACAAATATATTTATGTCCCTCAATGTGCAACTAAGAACTCTTAGGTCATGTTCAAACCTGCCTCTGTTAATGGTGTCACTACTGTCAGGACAGGCATCCTCCTCATAACTGCTGTCGACAACACAACCACCACCAGCAGCCAGAAAAGAGCCAAAGTAATCATGCACCATGCGCTTCATCCGTTCTAGATGGTTATGCCCCTGCACCTAACTTGTTTGAGGTGGCCGCATCAGGTTTCACCAGGCATTCAGAAAATCTCCCCTGCCTTGGCCTAGACTTTTGGATGTGTGCGGCCTGCTGCCACTACTCCTGCTGCCACTGCTGAAGGGGAATGCATTGAAGGCAGTGTCCGCACTTTCCACATACTCAGAGCGTATCCTTACTCTGCACATGCCCAGTGCGAGCTCCAATGAGAGACTAGGACAGCACTATATGAAGGCTCCATGATTTCCTTCCAGTGCAGATTGATCGTGACAACTTCCTGTTTCCTGTTTCCTGATTTCTGGTTCTTGATTCCTGGTTCCTGCTCCTGATTCTTGGTTCCTGCTCCTTGCTACTCATGCATCCCACACTCTGTATCTGATCATCCGTGTATGACCTCCAAGGTTTGTCTGCAATCTATTATCACCACTGTTACCTGCAAAGTCATTGGACACTTCCCACCACTGTTTGTCTGCAAAGTCATTGGACATTTACCCGCACTGTTATCTGCCCAGTCATTGGACATTTACCACTACTGTTTATCCGCAAGGTCATTGGACATTTATCACTGTCTTTTCTGCAAATAAACTAAAAGAGACATTTACCTGTTAACCAATACATGTGTGTGTGATCTTCCGTTAACCACCATCAAGATTCAGTCAAACAGAGCTCTCCTTTCTGAAGGCTGGCAGCGCTCCTGTCTCAGTTCCCGTTCCCACCCAGTGAGTGGTAAAGAACAGGTAGTGTCCCACTCCGTGCCTGGTCGTCCAACTGTCCATGGTGACGTGGATTTGGCTAGACAACAAGAATGCCAATGCCCGGGAGAGGTTTTCCATTACAATTGCATTTAATCTAGTGCTCTTTCTCTTTGTCTGCGTCTGCTGGGTGTCCTGCGTCCGCTCCAGCTCCACCTCCCCCACGGTCACATCATCTCTGACTGTTCCCCTGCTTGTGCCCACTCCTCTGTCTCTTCTTTGGGACTCACATGAGGCAGATTGGTGGGCCCTTCCTTACCCAGTCCTTTGCTGCTGCTGCCTTTCCTATACGTCTGTTTCAGAACTGCTGCTAGCTTTTACCCGCACCGGTGGTTCCCAGGTGAAATCATAGTCATCATCATCCTCATTTTCATCTAAGCCAACATCTGCAAATGCAGCCACTGATCCAGAACCCTCGCACAGCAAGTGCTAACCACACTCTCCAAGGGTCTCAAAGTCTGCCTCCTGCTCTAAAATTAGCACTGTCAGATCTTCAGGCTGTTGGTCAAAAAACAAGGGAGAGTCATTGGGAGGTACAGGCACATTATTCACGCTAACTCCTGTCTTTGCTCCTGCCACCGCTGTGCTGGTTGCTGCTGCTGCTGCAAAAGAAAAGCCTGCTGCACTTGAGGCCCCTGAGACCCATTCCACAATACTCTCCACATGACGAGGCTGTATGATTGTATTCCGCCGTCTCAATACATCTACCAGCGTACTGGTACTCCGCACACATCTCAGACCTGTTTGACAACTTGTGCTGCTGCCTCCAACAGTTTACTGCTGTCCTACAGTGGCAGACTCCCGAGGAGCAAGCCCAATGCCAGACGCGGCAGGTCGCCCAATGCTATGCCTTCCCCTGCGTCTATCGCTCATCTTCCACTTATTCGGGCAAAAATGCACCCGTACCAAACGGTTTCTTTGGTAAATAGGAAAAGGTATCAAACACTGAAATCTCTGTATTTTATTTCTTAGTAGGACAGAAATTTCCCATGTTTCTTCGACAAGAATATGACCTCACGGCGAATCACAAGGCTGTTCTCATTTAAATGTTTGGTAAGCAAGAAAGGCACGATTTGCTGTGAGATCGAACTTAAAAATCTCGCTCGCTCATACCTAGTACAAGCATATAAGGACTTGTTCCATTCAATATATTTTCTACTGTACCTTACATGTTTGTTCACCATCATTTTTTCCTTTACATTCTAATATATTTAGACCACACAGATCTTAAGCTCCCCCTGCGGAAGCCTAGAAAAGCGAAACGTGTCGGGACAGCATAAGACAAACACAGTTAATAGTAGCATTATTGTCTAGGAATAATTTATCTCGGTCGGTGAACCCACAAACCTGACCGGGGGTACTTTCCTAATATGCTTGTACTACAATTATGTATGAAATTGAATTTACACAAATACATAAATATACTACCTATCTAAAATTGTGAGCGTAAACCTCTTTCTTTTCTCCTCTCTTTACCACTGAACAAGTACATTGAGGTAGCTCAACACCAACTCTAATAGGAGGACCAGTAACCGTTCCCTACCAAACTTTAAGACACAACCTGACATTCTTGATACCCATAAAATTATTGCTCACCATCATTTATTTATTTATTTATTATGGATTGATTGTGTGATTGTAATGAGACACAGCACTCTGAAAAACGTTTTTTGTATTTCTTTGCACTTTATTGTACAGTTCTCGCTAAGGGTCTCAACCACCATTTTGAAGAAGCCAATCAGCGAAACACATCAGGTTTTGAACCCTATTTCTTGCCTAAACAGTAGAAAATATTCTATCTAGGTGAAGGGTCAGCAATCCCATGATGTTAATGGGGCAGACCAAAATTCTTTCAATGTATACATAGTAAACCCCTGCTTTCCTGTCCTCATTTCCATTTTTACATAATATTATTTAAGGAGGTGGCCACTATATGAATATGTAAAGGATACCCAGGAGGGAGAAACAAGCCCTTTCTTTGTTTATGGAAGTTATCTACTACCGCTTCTTTAGAAGTAATGGATAACAAAGCACATCATGCCAGTCCAATCTAGAGCAAGAAACAAAAATCCAATACATTATTATCCCACACCATTATTATGCAAAGAAATGTACAAATTTGTTTTTAAAAAAATTTAACATTTATTTAACGAAGTACAACTTTTTGTAAAACTGTAGAACATATAAAGTATAAATAACAACTGTACAATGACAACAACAACAAAGTGCAAAAAACAAATTGAAACATTCTCCATTACAAATTGGTATATTGGTGGTTTTCATTGCCAAAACCACAGTCACTTGGTTTAACTGTGGAAGGCCAGTGGTGGGGATCATATTGGTGGGAAGGAGGGTAACTAAATAAAGGAGGGAGTGAAGCTGCTGTTACAGAGTGGGGAAGGAAAAGTCCTAATTTGAAAATAGTAATAACATTTTGATACTAGAAAGTATAGTAAGGGAAATACATGAAACTTCATATATAAAAGACATAGTTAGAAAACTTACATTGCTCATGAATAGATATAGGGTAAGTGTAGTATGTGTGGATAACACTCCACGTTGAAGATGCCTACTAGATGACAATTGTCTACTGCCCCTTTTGGGTCATGGACTGTTACCTTTATATGACTGAAACATAGTCTTTACTGTATTTGTTATGTATAATGAAGGATTATAATAATACATTCACAGTGTTTGCCTTCAAAAACCCTTCTTTCTCTTCGTGATTATTTTCTATATTTACCATTTAGGGTTGGCAAACCATAGCCTTACAAGGCAAAGAACCCATCTCTCCACTGGGCCCCACCTCAACTGAACATTATAATTACTGTTAGTGTAACTATAGTGTATTTATTATACTAGTGTTAGAAAAAATGGCACTTGCTGTTAGTATATTTGATGTACATGTGTATGCAGAGTACTTATGTATTCTTTTTAAAAGACGGTTTTCCTAGAAGAGTTGTATTGAAATTGAATTCAACTTTTTTTTTATGCTTTTTTGCTTCTATGCCAACTTTGAGCACACACAGTTTTTAATGCATGTTAATGTGGCCTTTGTTAATAGTGCTCCTTGTAATTATCATGCATTAACGCATGCTAATGTTTCATTAAAATTTGTTTATTAATCTAATTAGCAAGAAATGTTGAGCAATAATTAAATCTGTACTAAAACCTTTTTGATATATTACAAAAAAATGTTTTTTCTTATACAAAAGAAAAAATAGATTAAAGTATACCTTTTTATGAAGCATTTATAGGCTTCCAGTACTGACCTTCTGAAAATGCTTGTTGTTTTTGTTATACTGACCCATTGGTTCCACCTATTATATAACATACTTTAAATGATTAGAGTATTTTTAATAGAATTTGTGCTACTTGTTTAGTCACAGTTACCATAGAATGCAAGTGTAAAACATGCTATGACCTGTTATTGGTTTTATGGTATGGTTTATGTACACATGTATCTGTGTACGTGTGCCAAAAAATGTACTCTTGACCATGGTAGAGAAGTTCCAGATTCCAGCCTACAACAGTTTACCCCTAATTCCCCTTGGGAAGCACATAAGCTTTACTTGGGGTAAAACTGCGCATATTGGCCCCTTTTATTAACATAATCATAAAATATCGAACTACTGTTCAAGCGAATGGCATCCCCAGCATCCCTGCAGACGTGCACAGTGCTGCACACGCCCTCAGCATTCCTACGGGTGTGCACAGCACGGCCCAGGGTTCCTGCTGTAAGAGGAGCGTGTGCTACTATGTGCGCCTCTTGTGTCCCCCGGGGGCGAGGCAGCTGGCCGGGGGGCGGGGCATGTACAGTTTGCAAGGGATTCATTATACAGTATGTTTTTTCCAATTCAATAGCGCCAGGTGGCGCAATGTGATTGGGCACTCTGCCTATTAAATGAGCACCCTTGCCTGGTAAAGCCTCTGTGTTACAGTGTGCTTGGGTGCGTTGTATTTTGGATTACCTTTTTGACCTTTATTGTCTTGTCATCAGCTCGGACTTATTACCAGCAGTGACCCTGTCTGATTATTGACTTTGCATGAACTCTGCCTGCCCTGACTTCGGATTGTCCCTGACTATGCCTTATGCCTCATCCTTTTGTACCTCGCTTATTGAATTGATCTTTTGTGTTTTGACCTCAGCTTGTACCTGGATTAAAAAATGAAGTTTGTTAAAAGTATACCCCGGAGTTGGTTGTGATCTGTATGCCCAGGCGCAATACACTGCGCAATCACATCTTCGAGATTAGGAAATTGAGTAGTTCTCCACAACTTGGTGATGTGTAACTTTGCTAGCAACAATATATGAATAATGATTGATCTGATCTTAGTGGGAAATTGTCCAGAATCTAAATGTAAAATAGCCAATTCTGGCGTAGCATCGTTAATGGGTGCATAAGTGTAACTTCAGAGATCAATCAGAATATTACATTCCAGTAAGATCTAATAGATTTACAGAACCAAAGAATATGTGATAGTGAACCTATCGCTCAGCAATTCCTCCAGCATTAAGCTGAAATGGAATTCGAAAATTTTGATAACTTATAGGGAGTCAAATACCAATAAATATGTATATGCTGGAAAAGATCCCAGTGATTTTCACATCTAGTGGCACTAAAAGTATCTTTAACAGCTCTAGACCAGGCAAAAGGTGAAATATTTTTGTCCAGTTCTTTGGCCCATTTTTGCATGTTTGTAAGTAAAGAAAATTCTAGGTTGTCACTGAGTATATTGTAAAATTTAGAAATACTTTTCTTTTGTGTTGTACTTTCTTAGTTGCTCAGGGATATATCCAAATAAATTTCTGGTTGCAAAGTAAAGTTTTGCTGAGGAGTCCAATTCTCAAATAAGAGAAATACTCTTACTGAGTAAACGATACTCTGTTTGTAGATTAGGGAAGGATTTATTACCAATTGTAATCAATATATCCCTAAGTTCGAGAATACCACAAGATACCCATCTCAATAGATTAGGTTGTGGAGGAAATACCTCCAACACTCGAATGTCAGGATAAATTGTTAAACATGAGGGGGATCTCATTAGCGACAGAGCAGAGGTCATCCAAATTTTAAAAGTAGTTTGGAAAGTGGTAAACATAGATGTGGTCATGGGGAGACCTAGTTTGGTAGCTATATGAAGGTGTCGCATATTTGAAGTGGAAAGGAAGTGTCATTCCATCTCAGCCCATAGTTTATGTGGGGAAGGATGCCACCATTAGTATATTTAGGAGAGAGCCGATGCCGCATGATAGTGTACCAGATGTGGGATCCCCATAAAACCCAATCTCTTATGTCAGATAAGTATTTTGAAAGTGCATCCAGGCCTTTTTTTATTCCAGATAAATGACATAATAATGTTTTGCAAAGAAGTGATGTATTTCTTAGGCAGAGACTGTAAGAGTGCGAAAAAGATACAAGATACAAGTCGCCACTCTACCGGCCATGGAAATCTCACTTCTATATTTATCCGATTCCCTAGGTAATCAGTTTAATAAATTGGAAAAATTAGCCTGGAATATTTGCATAGAGTGGGACGGAATGTTAATACATAAACATTTTATAGCTTTGTTTTCCCACACATAAGGAAAAAAAGATATAATTTGTAGTTTAAGATACGCTGGTACATGTTTACCTAGTAATTGGGATTTGGAAGCATTGACTTTTAAGTAAGAGATCTCACTAAATTCTGTCAGTATCTCTTGTATGGCCCTTAGGGAGCGTTGTAGTTTTGTGAGTATTAGGATGATATCATCCGCAAAAAGATTGATCTTGTGAATTTTATCACCTATTTTACCACCATGAACCAACAAACTAGTACGTATATATTCTGCCAGCGGTTCAAGCAATAAAACAAAAACCACTAGGGACAGGGGACATCCCTGACGTGTACCATTTGAAATTGGGAGTGCTGACAGGAGGGCTCCGGATGTGAAGATTCCTGCAGAGGGACTGGTATACAGAGACATGATAGCTATTTTAATGAAACCAGGAATAACAAACTT
>NC_092859.1:70996067-71046573 GCF_032062135.1 Pyxicephalus adspersus
AAAAATATGTATAGTCCCTTTCTGTACTGTGTTGACATCTCCAAATATCATAGAGATCATGAGTTGAGAAAAATTTAGCTAATTGAGTTAGTATGCATTTAGGTGAGGTTGACGAGACAATTGTGTAGTCTGCTGTTGCGTTGAAGTCACCACCTATTATTAAGGTTCCTTGATGCACTGATGAAAGTTTGGTCATGACCTTTGTAAGAAACTGCCTTTGTTTCGTATTTGGTGCATAAACATTGACCAAAGTGAAAGTAACAATATTTTCTTGACACACTAGAATAATAAATCTGCCGTGAGGATCTTTAATATGTGTAATATATTAGAAGTTGACAGAGTCCTTCAGCGCAATGATAACCCCTCGTTTTTTCATTTCTGCATTTGCCATTTATATATGCGTAAATCTGCGTGGATTCCAAACAGTTGCCTTTCCCTTCGCAAAATGTGATTCTTGCACAAAAATATTATCCCCATTTGGTACTTGAGCTTCTCTTAGAAGCAATAATCGTTTAAAGGGATTATTCAGTCCTCTCACATTAATGGACAAAAAATGGATACTCATTGTAACCAAGTAAAGATTTGCATGACACACGTCGGATACTGCGAAACTTCAATTCAGACAGACACATAGAGACTGGCACATGAAAAATTAAGGAAAAAAACAGAAAAAGAGAAGAGAACAAGATCAAATAAAAGCATCCTGGACCAAAATTCCAGGCAAATGGGCAGAGAAACTCTGCTTTGGTTTTTCATGGAAGGGTAAGAACCAGTTCAGGGCACTTCTATCTTTGTGACCCTAAACAACATAAAATATGGAGCCAAATGTATTTTTTTGAAAATATTTTTAGAACTGAGTGACAAGGGATAGTCATGTCCATTCTGAATTCATACGTCTGGGAGACTTGATTTGACGTAGTTAATCAGTTAACATCAGCATCGATTTTCCATTCTGTTAACAATTGCATCCCAGCTTCCAGGTTTGGCACCGGGTAATTTCTCCCCATGTATGATACGATCAATTTTGTTGGAAATTCCCACTTGCATTGAATTTTCTTTTCTCTTAGAATCTTGGTAAGTGGAAAGAAGGTTTCCCTGGCTTGTAATGTGAGTTGAGATAAATCTACAAACAGTTCGATACCCTTATAAGCTTCCGGAAGAAATGGCAGTTTTCGAGCTACAGACATTCATTTTTCTATCATATGGAAAAAATGTACCCTAATCAACACATCTCCTGTGTGTCTGGAGTTAAAAAAATCAGTTTAGGAATGTGATGTGCCCTATCAAATAATACATTATATTCCAAAGCCATAGGCAATAGGTGTTTGAAATAGGTTGTGATATATCCTGATAATTCCGCTTAAAAAACGATTCAGGTATCCCTCTAAACTTGATATTAGTTCTCTGCGATTGGCCTTCCATGTCAGCTATCTTTTGTTTGATCCATTGTATATCAGTACTGTGATCTTGATGTGCATCTACAAGCCCATTATGGGCATGGAAATATTCCTCTACTTTCTTTTCTAAGTGTGGGATTCTTTTGTCATGATGAGTAGTAGATCAGGGGTGTCAAACTCTGGCCCACAAGGTCCTTTTTTGGGGCCCCCAAAGAATTCTAAAAATCAATAACATCTGGCCCGCTCGCTACTACGCATCCTCCGCTACTACAATTCCCAGCATCACTCGCGTCACTGCGTGGCCCCGCTTTGTTGTTCTGTTCTATTGACTGTTTCATAGATGCCGGGAATTGTAGTCTCGGCATTACTCGCATCCATGTGACAGGTGAGATATCTCTGCCTCTCCCCACCCCCCTCTCACACATCACAGGCACCCCGCTGTAACCTCTGCTAAAGCGTTTCTACTGCGTTTCCGCAATAAATCCCAGCCGGGGGTTGCTAGGAGACACTTATTCGAGATGCAAAACTTTACTTATAAGTGTAATATTTTCAGTCACCGTTGAACTGTATGCAGCTTGAGCATTAGAACGGTAAGTTCCATTCCAGTCATACATTGTAACTGTAGTTCTGCATGCAAATGATAGAAGCAGCACAGCAGTTAATTTGAATCTTCTATGTCAGGCAGTACCAGCAGCAGCAAAACAATAGGTTAAATCATCACAACTATATTTCTATGATGTAGTGGGGGGGGGGGGGGGGGGGGCTGCACCTATATAGGAATGCTGGGGATGTCTTTCTGCGTGAGAAGGCTGTGTAACAGTGGGGAGTGGAGAGGGAGGAAGAGATGCTACTAATAGAGAAAGAGGCATAAGATTTTTTCTTAAATAAAATTAAAAAAAAAAATTCTTAGGCCTTATTCTCTATTACAGGCTTTTTCCAGATTGAATGGTCAAAAAAGATCTTTGTTTCTATATGAAAAACTTTTATATCTATGAAAAACAATTTTTTCAATAAATTTCAAGTTTGGCTTGGTCTAAGTTTTTTTTTTGGCTCTCTGTGTATTTGAGTTTGACACCCCTGTAATAGATGATTTAATTTGAGCAAACATGTTAGCCATGTCTTGATGTAGGGAATGCTTCAGAGAGAGCATCATTTCTTTCATACTAGAAATAGGGAGCCCTTTATGGCGGGTAGGGAACTCTTCAATAGTAGGAAGTTTGCTGCCACTTGGAGATACTGATAAGTCATCCGACTAGGGGGATAGCGGAGCTATCTGCAAGTCTCTCTTTTGTTGTTTAGATGTGGACTTGGAGAGTCTAATGGAGCTGGGTGACTCACCAGACATAGGATCCACCTGATCCCCACATGGTGATGTTGCGTCTGAAGAGGATGATGCAGCCAGAGAGTCCGGGGATGCTGAGGGAGAGTTAGGCCTGGAAATGGCGCCGTCTTGGGAGTCAGCTGGGTCTTCCGGCCTAAAAAAAATGGTGAGTTTCCTGGGCTCTGTTTTCGTTTTCTTCCTCTTTGTTATTGCTGCCCGGTTGTTTGGAGGATCAGACCGCTAGGACACTGCAAATATCCCAAAAAAAATTGCAGTAGGTTACTTTGGTAGTCGCTAACGACACTGGTGCAGAGCACTTGGAATAAGCGGCCATCTTAGCAGTTATATGCGATTTGCTAAATCTTAAGATCATCTAGATAAGTACACATAACTCTCCCCTTTCCCAATAAAAAAAGAGTATGGACAAAATAGGAATCATGAAACAAGGTCCAAATACCCATTTCCTCAAGAAAATTAGAGATGAAATCTATGCAGTATTTGCTTTTTAGAGCTTTTCTTAAAGTTTTAAATAAAGGTTTAAGATATTTAGATCTAATGACTGGACATACCATGAAATGTAAAATTTAAACTACTTTTCTTTTTTTTTCTCAAGGAACTTTCTTATCAAGGTGCACCAAGGAAAATATTGCATCTAAGATGCAGAGACACTCCAAAAGCTCAGCACAGCACAGTGGCAGCGGAAGACTCAAAAAGTTCAAAAATAAGATCTGACTTATCACTATTACATTTTATTACTTCACCCAGTGTTCATGGTTTCAGTTTTCATTATTCTAACACAATCCTATTACACACAAGAGAGAGCTCTGCACTTTGGTTGTGCTGCTTATTTTCCTGTACCAATGACAGTTTCTGGGTGAGCCAATTAACCTTACTGAAAGTTTTTGGAGTTGTTGGGGAAACCCAAACCAAAAAAAGAGAGAAATACAAACTCCTTGCATATAGTATCCATAATTCAATCTTTGAACCCAGTGCTGCACAGAGAGGAGTCCTAGCTTCTGAGACAACTCTGCCATCATGATTTCAGTTTTTTATGTTCTTCAGAAATTACAAATATTTTCGCCTCAATTTGGTGTACTACAAATTGTTTTATTCCTATTCATTCCCAATGTTTTAGGATATTAGCTTACACTGTAAGTAGTATACAATATCTTTAGAGATTAGAGGTGCAAATTTCATTCTATTCAACATTAAAAGCCATAGCATGTTTCTAGTGTACATTTCAACTTGCAATTATTGTTCCCCTTTGTCAATGATAGTTGTTTGTATTTTGTATACATTGTAGTTATTTATTATATTGCTGATCTTGATAGATTGATTTTTTTTGACTGCTGGATTGAAAATGTATGCAGTGACTGATTTTTTAGAACTTTTTCGGGTCAG
Organism: Pyxicephalus adspersus; assembly: GCF_032062135.1. NCBI lineage: Eukaryota > Metazoa > Chordata > Amphibia > Anura > Pyxicephalidae > Pyxicephalus > Pyxicephalus adspersus. The sequence continues at coordinate 71,000,187 of NC_092859.1, forward strand.
TTTTCAAATATAAAATGTGTAAATCACCAAATGTGATAATTTTAGGAAAAGTTGAGTTAATCTTAGGTAAAAACATGCATAAACAGACTACTATTAGTTGACTTATGCTAGTTTAAAAGGCCATATATATATTATATAACTAATAACTGAATTTCTTTTATAACCTATATTGCTAGTCAGCAGTCAGTATTCAATTACGTATTTGCAGCTGTTTTTGTGATTGTAATTTTAGAGTTAAACACCTCTTTCATGTGATGCATTTCTATTATCTCCCCCTTTCCCCCACCACTCTGGTTATTCCCAGTAGCCTTTTGAACAGACATATGATTTGAATAGCATTTGTTTTGATAAAACTCTTTTTGCAGTTTGGCACCAAAAACATGATCAATGACTGAAAAATATCAGAAACGGTTTTCTTGCCTTCTAAACCAAGTTCCAAGACATTAATCAATATAATGCTGCAGGTTTTGGAAAAAAAACATATTTTTCAACTGTATATCATAAAACATAATCTATGATTAAAAAAATGATAGTTACACAACAGAAAAATAACGTAAAATGTATAAAGAATGTGTTATTTAGCTTAGTAACTAATGTCAAGTCCGGGGGTTAGGACCAAGCATAATATCAATAAATAACATATCCTTCCTATTCATTTCCAATGTAGTGTCCAGAGTGGCAGGAAGAAGATCAGCTCTAACGGGTGGAAAAAGCCTATCATAAGCACACATTCTCTTTGTATTCTATTCAGTCTGTAAAGCTTCTTCCAAACATGAAACGATTGTTACCTTTGTTTTCCATTAACCTTTAATCCCCTGGTTCTATTTATACACCATCTGTTCTGTACATAAAACCCTGCATAAAACTTCTGACTCCTACATCTTTTCCAATGATATTTCCAGTATTATTGAAAAAGGCTTTCAAAATATTCTGCATCTTCTTTCTTTACCATAATGCAAAGTTAAGATGTTTTTATTAAAAGTACAGTGCATGCAAAGACATTGATAATGATGCAGTAAATGTAAAGGCATTGTTTACATTTGACATATGTGGATCTTAATTATAGTTTGATACTCTGTGATAATCCTTTATCTAAAACTTTCTTGCACAGATCCGAACCCCTTAAGATCAACCCTTTCACCCTTATTTCAAGTAATGGTGATACTCATGTGGGAAAGGATAGAACCTCTTAATCAATATATAGGCCCTGATTTATGAAAGCTCTCAAAGGCTGGAGAGAATACACTTTCAGAAGTGAACTGGGTGATCCAAAAAACATGGAATGGATTTTTAAAAATCATTTTCTATTTGTTAGCAAATGTTTTGAATCCTGGACCAGATCCATTCTAGGTTTGCTGGATCACCCAGTTCACTTAAAATGTATAAAGAATGTGTTATTTAGCTTAGTAACTAATGTCAAGTCCGGGGGTTAGGACCAAGCATAATATCAATAAATAACATATCCTTCCTATTCATTTCCAATGTAGTGTCCAGAGTGGCAGGAAGAAGATCAGCTCTAACGGGTGGAAAAAGCCTATCATAAGCACACATTCTCTTTGTATTCTATTCAGTCTGTAAAGCTTCTTCCAAACATGAAACGATTGTTACCTTTGTTTTCCATTAACCTTTAATCCCCTGGTTCTATTTATACACCATCTGTTCTGTGCATAAAACCCTGCATAAAACTTCTGACTCCTACATCTTTTCCAATGATATTTCCAGTATTATTGAAAAAGGCTTTCAAAATATTGTGCATCTTCTTTCTTTACCATAATGCAAAGTTAAGATGTTTTTATTAAATGTACAGTGCATGCAAAGACATTGATAATGATGCAGTAAATGTAAAGGCATTGTTTACATTTGACATATGTGGATCTTAATTATAGTTTGATGATGTATACTCTGTGATTATCCTTTATCTAAAACTTTCTTGCACAGATCTGAACCCCTTAGGATCCACCCTTTCACCCTTATTTCAAGTAATGATGATACTCATGTGGGAAAGGATAGAACCTCTTAATCAATACTAAAACTAATACTAATCAATACTTAATCAATACTAAGTACCACATCCCAGGATATCTAAAATTAGAGTGAAAAGTATACTTTCCAATTTGGGGAGCGGAAGAGATCCCAAATGGGGAAAAAGGCATACCAAATAGAGGGATTTTTAATGTACCAAATTCAAAAGTATAATAAAATCATGTATTTTATTAGCTAATCCTTGTTTAAAAATCTTGATTATACTTTACATACACAAATTACATAAATAATTCCATAAAACCAAAAATTTGGCCTATAGAGGTGCTGGACATATATCTCCTGCTATTTTAGTGTAAGTATAAGATGCTTGCTCCAGCAATAATTTTCTACTAGTAAAAATAGGTATCACAATAACCCACTTTGTAGTAAGTGGGATAACCGACAGATAATTTAGGGGTATATTTGAAACTCTATGCCTTTCCCAGATCTGGTCTGCTCCTCAGGAGTTTAATATTGGCCCATTATTATCATTGGTGATAGCAGATGATTATAGTAGGCATCTTGGAATCGCAGGAAAGCACATTTAGGTAAGGCATAAGACAATGATTGAAAGGAAGAGGTGTAGTGGTTGTATAGACACCTGATCAAGTTGAAGCAAGCAAAGATGCATTTGTAGTAAATGTTGGTGGTGATTATATAGTGCAGTGTTTGTTTCATGAAGCTCTGTTCCCTCATAATTCTGGGATTATACTGAGTGGGACTAATCTGGTATTTTACACAGATTTGTGAATTCACAGGGAGCGAGTTGAAAGTGCATATCATTTATACTGTTATAGATAGGAGTTTACATTGCACTGCTCCAGAACTGCACACCCTGAAAGGTCTTGGTACAGTTCTTATAGCATGCAATCATAGAGCAAGGAAGGACTGGTCACAATCCACATTATAAACAGAGGCTTTAGAAACTATTCAGACCCCCTTGACTTTTTTAAATTTTGTTTTGTTGCAGCCTGATTCTACAATTGTTTTAATTATTTTCTTTTCCTCATTAATCTACATTTAGTAATCCATACCAACTAAGTGAGAACAGAATTTTGTACAATTTTTTACATTTATTAAAAAGAAACAACTAAAATATTGCATTTACATGAGCATTTTGACCCTTTATTTCAAACCTAGTTGAAGCCCCTTTGGCAGCAATTATAGCCTTGAGTCTTTTTAGGTATGATGCAACTTTGCACACCTGTATTGGCGGATTTTCTGCCATTCTTCTTTTCAAATCCGCTCAGATCAGGTTGCGTGAGGACTATTGGTGGCCAGCTGTTTTCAGATCTCTTCAGAGATGTTCGAAAAGGTTTAAGTCAGGACTCTGGATAGGCCACTCTAGGACATTACCAGAGTTGTGCCTTTGCCACATCTGTGTTGTCTTCGCTGTGTGCTTTGTGTCATTCTCATATTGGAAGGTGAACCTTTGGCCTAATCTGAGGTCCTGAAAACTGCGGTTTTATCGAGGATATCTCTGTATTTTACTCCGTTCAGATTTCCCTCAACCCCAACCAGTCTCCAGAACCTGCTGCTAAAAAATGATGCTGATGCGTGATGCTCTGACCACACTTCCTGTTGGGGTGGTATTGGGCAGTTGATGAACAGTGCCTGGTTTCCTCCAGACATAACATTTTTGATTGAGACCAAACAGTTCAATCTACATTTCATCAGATCATCGAATATTGTTTTTACAGTCTGAAAGTCCTTCAGGTGCTTTTTTTTTCAAATTCCAAGTAGGCTTTCATGTGTTTTGCACTGGAGGGGCTTCCATCTAGCCACTCTGCCATAAAATCCAGATTGGTAGAGGGTTGCAGGTATAGTTGTCCCTCTAGTTGTTCCATTTCCACACAGAATTTCTGGAGCTCAGTCAGAGTGACTATCACCTTCTTGGTTACCTCTCTCACTAGGGTCCTTCACCCTTGATTGCTCAGTTTGGCTGGGCAACCAGCACATAGAAGAGTCCTGGTTGTGGTAAACATCTTCCAATTGGGAATTATGGAGGCCATTGTTCTCTTGGGAATCTTTAGTGCAGAAGAACTTTTTTGTAGCCTTTCCCAGATCTGTCCTTTCTAACAATCCTGTCTTTAAACTCTGCAGGAACTTTCTTTGACCTCATGGCTTGGGTTTTCCTCTAATATGCATTGTCAGGTATGAGGACTTCTATATAGAGGTGTGAGCCTTTCCAAATCATGTCCAATCGATTTCATTTACCACAGGTGGACTCCAATCAAGGCTCAGAAACATCTCATCAGTGATCAAGAGGAATGGGAGAGACCTGAGCTAAATTTCAAGTGTTATTACAAACCGTCTGAATATTATGTAATTATGTCAGCTTATTTGTTTTATCAGATTCACAAAATTGTGTAAAATTCTGTTTTTACTTTGTCATTATGGGGAACTGAGTTTAGAATAATGAGAAAAAGCAAATAATATAAACAATTGTAGAAATAGGCTGCAACATAAATATTGTGTATTGGATTCAATACAAAGTCCTGTATCCAATCCAATACAAAATAATACCAAATATATTTATGTGGTTTTGTCTATAGGTATGTGACGTTGGACTCTGTTTTAAAATTTACCACACTAGGGAGGTGTTTTAGAAAAATATATTACTTTACAGTATACGGAATTATTGCATTTTCAGTATTTTTTCATTATTTATGCATTCTTGTTTAAGCTGATTTTTGTGTTTTTTATTGAATTTTATTATTAGAGGTAAATTTTTTTTTACATGATTGTGTGTTTCAAACTTTGGTATATTTAGGATATCTACTAGACCCTTGTTCAGACATATTTCTGTAAGTTACAGGTCTACAATATAAAAAAAAATTTCATGAAAAACAGTGTACCGCTTTTGGTGCAGAAATCCAGACATCAGTGAAACGCTCAGGTGGTTAATACATAGACCAACCAGTCCAATCAATTTTTGACAGGGACTGTAACAAAAGTTACAATATAGTGGGGTGGGATTCAAACTTCTGTCCCAGTGACACCTTCTACCAGGACAGGAAGTGATTTAAAATCAACTCAAGTTCTCCAATCTCCTTCGCCTAAATGAGGAAGCTCACCTGCAGCACAACACACATTATACTAGGTTCTAGTAATCCAGATGTAAGAAACAAAGAAATGAGAACACTCACCATTTTGAAAGAAGGCTAAAAACAATATTAATAATTCATAGCCTTGTCATTCTAAGAAGCCAATGAGCAATAACCATATTTCTTCATAAATCCTTGAAACTTTTTTTGGAACCAGAGTGGACCAATCTTATTACAATGACTGTCCATCACTACAATAAAGCTCCATCACTATTGATTGCAACCTAAAGTACTAGACCTAAACTTTACCTTTAAATATAATCCATTCAGCTTCCAGTAATGGGGAATGCTTTTGACTGTGACTAACCAGCAATAGGAGAAGCAGCAGGCTGACAAGCTCTTCTTTGTCACTCCATACTGTTTTTTTATCAGAATATTGTTTCTTAACAGGTGAGCAATACAGCACAACTTCATGTGGCAATGTGCTGGTTTTCATTCTGTGATCTCTGCTGTATACTGAGTTGTAAAAGGTTGATACTAGATCAAATTATGATGCAAAATGTGTTTATTTTATATCTGCCTAGGGTTTAGCTTTAATATGGTAAGGAGCAAAGCCATTCATTTTAACAGTGCAGTGAATCTTCTTTTGTATTCCCTTTACAGAAAATGCAGCCTTTGAGTCAGCTTAAGGTCAATAAACAGCCATCTGCCTAATTTCCTGATTACACATCACATGCTATAAATACCTATGAGGAATAGATTTTACCTTTCACATAACAATAATGCTGAGCAAACCTGCAGCATAAATTTCAGTTTCTGTAACTGAACTCAATGCTAATTAGGGAGTTTGAAACCTGGCATGTTCATAGGCTTTGTAAATACACAAATAAAAACTGTAAAATTATATCTATGGGAATATTTAAACTTGATGATGTGCTGAAACTATTCAAAATGCAAATATGTATCTACTGTAGACTGCACCAGGCTGTAAAACAGAAGTAGATTCTCTCATCATGTACTTATACTTGTAACAGCAAGAGCTTTGCAATACCAAATTTCATCAGCTGGTGTAACTGTTTGTGATGTCTATAACCACAGCTCCAGGTAGTGCTAGAAAAACCTTTATGGAGGTTCAGATGTTTGCCTCCAAACATGAATTATATAAATGCAATAGCTGTAATATTCCTTATTAACTGTAAATTACATAGTTACGTAGTGGGTTAGGTTAATAAAAGACATAAGTCCATCAAGTTCAACCACTAAGGGAAGTAGACATATCCCAGTTATAAAACCCTATAAGACATAAGTGGTCCAGAGGATGGCAAAAAAAACATGAAGCAATCGGATGTTCCGTAGATAAACAGTCTCTGTTATCTTTACTTTAAATCCTTAATACCCAGTAATAGTCTGTGCTTCTAGAAAAACATTCAGGTTTTTCCTAAAGCAATCTATAGTAGTTGCTGAAACTACTTCCTGAGGGAGCCGATTCCACATTTTAACAGACCTTACAGTGAAGAATCCCTTCCTTATCTGGAGCTTAAACTTCTTTTCCTCCAGACGCATACATTTATCCATAACCCTCCCCCCAACTATCCCCAATCCACCCTCCACTAGTGTCTGACCCCTGACTAACCTTTCTGCCACCTTATTTACCTGTCCCACCCCCTCTGTCCTAATTTAAATATCCCTCCACCATTCCCCTAAATCTTTCCTCTGGCAGAGCAGACCCCCTTTTATTTAGGTGCAAACCATCTCTGGCATACAGGTTGTACCCCAATGAAAAGTCAGCCCAGTGCTCTATGAACCTAAACCCTTTCCTTCTATACCAGGACTTAAGCCATGCGTTTAGGAGGTCCTTTCCTTCAACTTGAAACCTAGTGTTTTAAATTGACTTTTAAGGATCCTCCATCTTCCATCTATGTTGTCATTGGTTCCAACATGGACCAAGACAGCTGTGTCCTGTCCAGCCCCTCCCAGTAATTTGTCCACTCGGTCCACCACATGCGGAACCCTGACACCAGGGAGGCAGCAAACCATTCGATTGAATGGATCCGGGCGACAAACTTTTCTATCAGTCCTCCTGATCATAGAATCCCCTATGACAACCAATTGTCTTTTCCTTCCTGCGTTTCCTTCCCCACCACTACTAGATGTGCTGGTCTTCCGGCTGTTAGGGGTAGCAGTAACATCTAGAGTTGCCACCACTGAGTCAGCCACCTGCACACCTTCACATAACTTTGCAAGTATGTTGGGGTGCTCAAACACAGGGCACGCCTTCCTACCACTCCCTCTAGTTACATAGCTCCCCCAGCTCCCTACATGTTCATCCTGATTAACCTTGCCACCCTCCACATCTAAGCCATTACCTGCTTGCTCAGGAGACCCCTCTCAAGGTGATCCAGTGATTTCAATGTTGCAATGTGCTTCTCCAGCTCTCCAATGCGAGATACCAGAAGGGTGAGTTGCTCACATCTGTCACAGCGCTATTCACCTACGAGCTGTTGCTCCATTTGTGCATACAAATGGCAGACTGTGCACTGAACCAAACCTTACACCTTGCTACCACTCATTTTCCCAGTTACAATGTTTGTTTACAAGGAGTTATAAAAGTGTACTTACAGTTTGTGGTTACTATAAGGATTTCACTCAACTCCTGTGTTTTCTAACTCTACCAAACTCAAGGTGAGTCTGCCAGGAACTTAAATCCCCTTTATAAGCTTGACCACTTCCCCTTAGAGTGGCAAAATAATGCTGACACTTCCTCTTGGTACTGTGTTTCCCCGATTTTAAGACATCCCCATTAAATAAGCCACCCCCGATTTTTGAAAAAATAATTAAAATAAGACACTCACCCGTGAATAAGACATCCCCCGATATTTGATCCTGTGTGTGTCTCCTTGATGCTGGCTGCAGCACGTGTCTGCTCCTGGCTGCAGTGCAGAGTGAAACTGAAAGTAACAAGCCAGCATTCTGCACCAGGAAGCAAGCTGCTGATCCCTGCCCTAACGGAGATCCCTACACTTAATTACTGGTAAGTGAACAGAAGGGGACAATCAATGGCATAGAGTGATCAGAAGGGGACAATCATTGCATAGAGTGATAAGAAGAGGACCATTAATGGCATAGAGTGATAAGAAGGAGACCATTAATGGCATAGAGTGATCAGAAGGGGAATATGAACGGCACATGAGTGATCAGAAGGGGACAATCCATGGAACATGAGTGATCATGAGTGACTTTCAACAATAAATGTGTACTGTAGTCTTCTTCATGGAAAAATAAGACATCCCCTGAAAATAAGACCTAGGGCATATTGAATGAATGAGCAGAGGTTTGTGTTATTTGTAATGCAATCAGACGAAACAGGGCTTAAACCTTGGGCTTAGGAACTCAGCGCCAAAAATATAGTGTTTGATGTCATAGAGTAAAATAGGATCAAACCTTATATTTCATATATTGTTTGCACAAAAACAGTCACTTTTCTGTTCTTTCAACTTAATTAAATATTATTGATATATTTCATATATATCTGTACATGTGTTATAGAGATTATATATAAATACATAAATATATATATATTTATATATACATATATAAATATTATATACATATATAAATATTGCCTTGACATTGGCTTCAAGGCGTTCAAAAATTATATGAAATGATTTTTGCCCCATAAAAGCTTATTTTAGCATTTATCTGAAGTCTAGTTGAAGTCTAATAAACCTAAATAATGCCCACAAATACTGGAGATTTTTACAAGCACTTTTGTGTCTGTGAACTATAAAACACAAACAGTAAATGCCAGTAGTATAAAGAGCATTTCTGTGGGTACTGACTTCCCCTCCTTCTGTTATAAACCTGCATATGAGAGAGCTAAAAAAAAAAACTTAAAATGTTACAGATGAGTACAGATGTGTCATCTAAATGTGGTAATCAAAGAAGTTTCAGATCTTGAAAATCAATTTCATAACTTTAATCTTTATATGGGCAAATTTCATTTTCTTTAGTCTTAAGTTAATTCACAGTAGTTCGCGTTGTTATTCAAATTCTGACATTTCATTTTACTGAAGAACAGAACATTTTGGTTATCACAAAATTAAATGTTTTCAATTTAGTGCCAGTTCCTAACTATTCACTGGATTAGTTATCTTTTTTATGTCCAAAACTTTTGTGACCAGACTAAGTATTGATGTTTATTGTTGATGTACTCATCAATAAGGTTTTAACTGTTTTTATAATGGTTGACAGTGAGGCCTTTGGATTCCACACCAACCACATAAGGCCCCCAGAGTTATTTGAACTCCACAAAGCAATTGTGTATTGTAGTGTATAGTGTATGTAATAAACAAAGTAACGATTGTGGCTTGGTCTCACACATGGCATCGTAGGGATAATCTTGTAATAAACAGCAAATATGAAAACATGCAGACACCATACTGGGAAATGTGGCAACTGTTTGCTAGGGTTAAGCACTAATGCTCTCATAATCTTCCAACATATCACTATACACTAAAAGTGGTAGATTATTGTAATTGTAAGTATTTTAAAGAGACAACCAAGGAAGTTTTAACTTCAAATTTGGTAAAGGTTCCACTTAAAAAAACTAATTTATTTGTCTGCACTAATGAAACGCTAACGCTAACGCTAATGAAAGCTGCCCAGTCAATTAGACTTTCCAGCCAAAAACTAGAAAGTTCCAAGATATGCAGATTGATCATATCATTAATGAATATAAAGTAATGTACTTAACCTCCCTAGCGGTAACCCCGAGTGTGACTCGGGGTAGAAAAAAAGTTGCTAAAAGTGGTAACCCCGAGTCACACTCGGGGTTGGAACACCTATGGAAGGTTAGTAAATAGAGTGCTTACCTAATCCGCTGGGGTCCCAAGCCGTCCAGTGCCGTGATCTATGTCTTCTTTCTTCTTCCTGCTTCTGCATCTGATGAGTCACCGGGGAAGTTCCCGGTGACGTCGGTGCGTGTGTACGTCCCGGCCGGGTGGGGCGGGAGATTCAAAATCTATTTGTATTGCTTTTAATACAAGATAACTGTATCGAATGCAATACATTGGATGTGTAAAAGCAATACATTGTTTTCAAGAACATTTATTTTACAGTATATAAAATAGTATGAGTATAATATGTATTTTTTTTTTAATTAATTTTTTTTAATTAGTTTTTTTTAATATATAGATTTTTTAACTTATTCAATTTTTTGTTTTTAAATGATTTTGTGTTTCAAACTTTTTTTATAGTCATACTATTATATTATACTGTAAAATAAATGTTCATGAAAAACAATGTACCGCTTTTAGACATATAAAACCGGAAAGAAATGAACCACTAGGGAGGTTAAAGTAGAGCTAAAATCCACCTAAACAACATTTTATGAAGGAAGACGCTAACTCACTTTAGTAATACATATTGAATTTACCAACTTGACATTTAAAAAATACAAAATTATCATACGGCCAGAGAGGTTAAAGCTCTACAAGACTGGAGAAGATAGATCATAATGAGAGAACATGGGTAACACTAGAATGGATATGGCCTGGATTGAAAACATTTGCCAACTAATATCAAATTAAAAAAAAATCAATTTCAAGTCTGCTGGATCACATTGATAGTCATTCTTCTCCAGTCTTGAAGAGCTTTAATACATCAGGCCCAAAGTCTTAACATCCATAGAGGCCAACTTGTTTTAGAGGCCTCAGGAATATTCTCCCAAAGAGTATACAGCATTAAAATAGGGTTTGTAATCCTTTCACACTGTATCCACTGGCCACAAAAGCTGTAGATAAAAGAATAATGTACATATATATAATTTGATCTATAAAATTAAATTATAGTGCAATCTTTAAATATGCTAGAACATTTAGTTTGGCAAGCTGACACCATATCATGGTCTAGACCAACCCATTGGCCTTAACAGCCCATATGCCAGAAATGCATTGCGTATTGTATGGTTGCATGCCTGTGCATGGAGCAGACATCCAGAGTACCACCCTTATCTATTTAGGAAGAGATATCTGGAGATATACATGGTAAGCCCAGCTAAGATGGTCATTCTATCGGGGGAGAGAAAACTTGATCATTTAGACCAAGGGTGCCCACACTTTTTTGGCGTGTGAGCTACTTTTATAATGACTAAGCCAAAATGATCTACAAACAATAAAAATGCTAAACTTACATTTATTCATATTTATACTTTGTATGACACAGAAGTGACTGAAGCTAATGAGACATTGAATGACAGAACATTGTACTACAACACTATAGTGACAGGAAAGCTACAGTTCACCTTTCATAGGAGAATAACATGCTGCACAAGAAAAAGAAACTGCTAATCTGTACAAAGGTATTTTGGCTGCCCAGCACTGCTCACCTTAGACTGCCCTCCTGCCCTCTCTGCCTCCCTTCTCACTGCCCACTGTTACACGAGCCTTCTCACGCACTGAAAGACATCCCTATAGGATGGGCTGCTGGTAAACAACAAGGAGGGGAAAGGCAGGGCTCTGTGATCAACTCGCGTTGTCGTTGCGTTCGACCAGTAGCTCACGATTGACGTTTTGGGCATCCCATGTAAACTATCCAGAGAAGTACCCATAGTTTATGCAACTTAAAGGTGAGCAAAACGTAATCAGGCAATTTTATTACAAATAAAATAAAATGCTATTAGTGCTAAAATCCTAAAGTTTCCACTTTAGATTTTATTTGTCCTAGATTGTCCAAATAAAATAAATTAATATTTTACTGGACAAAAGACCCCATTTTCAGATATAAACCATAACTAAGCCAGTTTGAGAGTTTATGGGTCTATTTATAAAGGTTTTCTCCTAAGATTTAGATGGCTTTTACCAACAAATTACAACTTTTTGCACATTGGATTCAAATAGAAAATGAAGGATTCACAGGTAAAAGTTAATTCAATCAGTTTCTAATTGAAAACATTCATAAATAGACTAGTAAGTGCTGAAGTACAGTTACATTTACATTTGTATAATTCTCACCTAAACCTAAACAATAATATTTATATATGGAAAATAACTTGTTTAAGAAACCAACTAGAACAAAGGGAAAATGTATATGGAAACATATTGTACAGTATGCCTCTACCATTTACTGCTTTTGCATTTAAAACGTTCTGCACTGTTTTGTTTTAGAGCTGTCAACAAAAAAGTCAGGCCTGGAGCAAGCAAGGTAGAGGAGCATAGAGGAAGGCTGGCATGACTGGGCAGACAGGGAGCATGCTAGGAAAGGGTTAAATATTTAGTTTGGGAAGGTAATGAAAGGTGGGGTTAAGGGGGGCCAAGGGGAAAGAGGGGTCAATTTGTTAAAAGTTCAGGATCAGGAAGTGGGAGGCCATTAGCTTGGAGAGGCGTGAGAAGAAAAGTTTCCCTCCCTCCCACCAACCCCTTCTTTTGTGATTGTTGGATTGGGTTTAAAGTTTATTGTAGGGTTGGTGCTCAGGGAGTAAGCAGTTAAGGTTCTCGGGATTACTGGTTATTTGGTGAAATGTTGCAGTGGATGGGGGACCCATCTTTGGTGTGGAGTCCCCATTGATTTGGTGATATTGGTGGTTTAGTAATATTTTGTGGTGATCTGTGGTTAAAGAAAGGTTATGTTATTCCCAAGCTGGGAGGTTTGGAGGCTGGAAGAGAGCAGACCACCCGTGTATTTGGGTGTCTACAAGCAACCTGTGAGGCTAAAATGGTTAATTGTTTGTAATAATGTTAATCAATGTTTAATAAGGTAAAATGTTAATTCATGATTTGTTATTTATGTTATTTATTTTAAGTTATGGTTTATATTGATTGTTGTAATAATAGGCTGTTAACCAAATTTTATAGTGTGGCTGTTTGTAAAGGTATAGGAGAGGGTTGGTATTGGTTTAGTTGGTCAAGGGATTTGGTGTTTGGATAGGCTGCTAGATCTATTTTGCTGCAGTCATGTATTGAATTTCCTTACTGGGTCATCTCTTGGCTTTCTGCATTGTATAGGTTGCAGTCAAATGTCTCTGTAAAACATTGCACAAACTGACATTTCAGAACCTTCCTTCTGGACAACTGTTATTGTGACAAATCTCATTTTAATCTCTGCACAGTATTGTGTATTGATTGTATTCTGTGATTTGCCAAGGAGGGGGAAATAAAAAAATTACACTGGTGTTGATGAAAATCACAGCTCACAAAACCAGAGCCATAGGAAGTAAATCAGAAGCCCCTCCTGTCTACATTGTTCATCTTCAATTAAAGAAAATCACAAATAAAAATGCAAACTATTTAGGACATTAATACAAATTTTAAAGAAGATCGCCAAAAGAAGTATATAACCATGTATTTATTTTTTTATCACCACTTACTAACAAGGGGAGTCACCACAGTCATCATAGTAATATGGAAGATCATTTTATTTTCTGTCTGCAGTAGGGCTTGAGTTAGGCTACGTACACATGTCAGAAAATTGTTGCTCAGAACAAATGTTCCTGCTCATTTTGACCAAAAGTCTAGCATGTGTGCAGTAGTCCCCTGATGTTGTTGGTAGATCATTTCTTTCAACAATAATGTGACGTCTATCTGACGTCCGTACAAAGCATTAGTCACCGGAGAAGATAAAATTATTCATGATAAGGACTGTAATATCTGTTATCATGGCCTACAAAAAAATCTTTGAAATACCTCCAAACTAATTAGATGTAAGCATTCTTACTATATGTTCTATCAGGAAAATAATGGTAGCGCAAGGTCATACAAGGAATATCCTCAAGCAGGGTCCAGCTGTTTTATTGGAATCACCACTCACTATACAAACAATCACCAATAGAACTGTATAGATTTTTTTTATTTAAAAAAGATATGTTTCAGAGAAAAATGAAGGAATGAAGCCCATTTGTTAATAATAAATATTAACTGATATCGTTTCTTTACCTGGATAACTCTAAGTGTACATAGAGTCTACCTGGAGTGATAAAGAAGTCCAATAAAAAATTAAACCATGCTGTCATTTAGCTTGGATAAAGCCTATGAAATAAGCTCCTCACATTCCTTCTTGCTCTGCATTATAATGGATTACCTCTTTGTCTACAGAAAGAGCCCCAGAAGATGACATACCCTGTTTGCACAGATAGGTGGACCTAACAATCTGCAATTCAAATGCAAATATATGCATTTGAATGGGAAATGCAGAGTTTGTCAAGAATTCTCTATGATTGAATAGAATTACCTGCAGGTTAAGCACACCAGATTACAATATTCTGCATCTAAAGAAATGCAGCACAAAGCAAAGAAGGTCAAATGAAACCTCTGAATGATAATTAGTACTGCTCACTTACAGTAAATGGGATTTTGCTGAATTGGGATGAAGTTGCATTCCACTTTTATTTCAAACACAGGAAAAAACTTCAATTACCAATAATAAATCCATAATCCCTTATAAAATTATTATTGTAATGCTAAAACCAGATGTTATTATTCTAACATTACTATAACATAAAATAGTGAGTTGAAAGGCAAACTAAGGCCCGCACAAACTGCAGCACAATTGGTTCAGAGAGCAGGACCAAACCCTAAATGGTGAAACAAATTTCATCCTTGTCCCCAAGCACAAGATTACAGCAGCTTTTATATTGAGTACATACCTGAATATTGTTATTGCTGGTCTTACTGTATATAATTAGTAATGCATTAGTCTAAGGCCAGCAATGTAAAAGGTATTTTTCCTACTGATCTCCACACTAAAGAGCTATGGATAGCTATGGTACTAACAGGAGGAGTTCCCTGAAAACCTGGAAGATATTTCAAGGGGTTACCTATGTTAAAAGGCTAAAAAGGCAGATAAATACTGGTCTAAAGTAACATTCAAAAAAAAAAATATCCCTTTCCAGGGAAGTTTTATTGTTGGTGACAAATTATTATTTACTTTAATATTTACTTGTGTGATCTTAAGTCATTTGCATACTAAGCTTGAATGTAATAGAAAAATTATTGGTATTCAATTAAACTGACTGCATGTCACTTCCGTCTCCTGTTTTGACACATCTGTCCTCTCAATCCCCATGTTCATAAAAAACATGAGACACTAGTCTAACTATCATTCATATGAGCATATATTGGTACAGCATTTAAAAAAGTTAGCAGTAAGTGTAGAATTATCAAAATATCATAAATCATTTTACTAATTAGTGTGATACTTGCAGAATTTCCGAGTAAAACAAAAAAGGGTAAAGAACAGAAACAAGGCAAAGTAATAGGTTGACTTATATAATGGAGCTTATATTTACTTACATTTGTGAATACAGTGAATACAGTGAAATGAGGACTTACTTATGTCCATTAACGTGCGTACTGATTGGGACTGAACACAATTATTTCCTGCCTTAATGGACCATTTTATAGCCTGTAAGTCTACAGCCATAAACTCAATATACAGATGTGCCCTTGCTTAAATTTCCATTCACTATTCCAGTGAATAAACTGTTTATTCACGATAGCTGCAGTCAAGTGATATCTCAAAGGACTTAGACTAATTGTCAACTGTTTATAATATATGTACAGTGTCAATAAAAACTCTCTCCAAGCTATTACCTATAGTGGCTACCTCCATGGACATTTATTTACACCATTTAGTGACTTGATGTAACCATATTTGTTGTCACTGTATAAAAAAAAAAAAGGTCTTCCCATTTCTGCAAAACAAATAAATAAGAATCTAACTAAATCAGCAACAAAAATATATATTAGAAGTAATTATTTGATTATTTATTGAAATGAACATTGATAGATCTATTGTCAGTACTATTCTGCCATTGACATTTACAGCATAATGAGCACAATTGACCTTGTATTCGATCTCTTTATATAACTGTTCCATATCCAATTGAAAAATGTTCAATTTGTTATCTATGAGCTCAACATTTAAAAAAAAAATGTAAAACACTTGTAGCTACATTTCCAGCAGCTTTGGAACTTATCTGCTCCAGCCACAATGTTCAAAACAACAATTCAGCTTTAATGGCAAAAAACAACTCCAATTGCTTATAATGCAACATGTTTATATTAATAGTGGACTTTAAAATATACATATTTATAGAAAACAGATGCTTTGCTGCATTTCTTGAGCCATTTTCATGATATGTTTGTCAATGTTGGAAAAATGTCTGCAAAAAACAGCAACAAAGCACATATGTAATGCTGAGCACAGCAAATAAAGCTAACCTAATATATTCAAATGCAAATGCAACACAAAAGTGGCTTTCCAGTTTTAGACTACTGGGCTGTCTGCTTTCCTCTACAGGGCCCTTGGTCACCATATTTTTTTTCTCTCATTCGTAAATGGTTCCTGTAGGTAGACATTCAAATTATCACTGAAATAGCCCCATCATTGTACTATGACAAGTCATAGATAGCCAGTTACAATTAGGTTTATACTTGAGTATCCAGGCTTAGTTATGAAAAAGTTGTTCACTTATTTAGCTTATCATATATTTCCTCCAGATTAAGTGTCAGAGATTAATTTAAGATTATTTTAAAACTGATATTTGCTGTGTCAACTACATATTAGTGTAAAATGACACAGCTATGTAGAGGAATGTAAACAGCTACAGCTCTTCAATATTTCAGACTGATATGCATCCTTAGGAGTTGGAAGATAGTGTGCGAGGTCAAGCAGTTATATTTGAGGTGACCTCTGTTCTAAAAAGCTTTTGCTAATAATCCTGATAAGTTTTAACAATTCTTGATTCAAATTTGTGCACAAGCTCTGGCATAACTAGTTCTCTTAATCATATATAGCTGTTCCCAAAACTTTGTTTACCATGTGCTCCAACCAACAATAGTTCCTAGTGCAATATTCCATGCAACATCTTTTGGATGGGAACCGCATCTGTCATAAATAAAGCCCTCTTACTAAGTAAAGAAAATATTGTTTTTCCTTCATATCAAAGTACAACTTATCTTTGTATTCACACTGACATAGAAGTTATCTTTTTTTGATATTTAAAGAACTGAACTACAAACATGCAAAGGCAGATATGGAATGGTTCTGAAGATTTTCTAGAAGATAAGAAGAGAAAGGGAGAAATTTAAAACAAAAAGTCAAGGGTCAGAGATTCTGACAATTCCTATAAATTAAGCACTAACATCTTTATTTACTTTGGACATCTGATGGTACTGTGCACCTTGATATTTTGTATCCATGAACCTATTCAGGCTGTTAATAATCCATATGGTAGTATTACAGATGAAAACTCATGCCAGTTCTCAGACAAACTTTCTCTTAGGAGTTTATCAGTTGGTATGATGTCTTCAGAAATCCTATAGTGAACCTGCAATTTATCCTAGTTGAGGACATAAACGCACTTAATGGTGATTGTAACCTCTAATCATAACATTGTGATGTCAAAAAGAAAACTGTCACATCAAAAAGAGCATGGCAATTGTACTATAATTCACATCCCCAGGAAACATGCAACTAAAGTTCTGTGCTCCCAACTAAAGTATCAAACCAAACTATTAGTTCCTCCTATCAACTCCAATGAATTGCTTCTTTGTTTTAATATTGCATTCATATGTAAATCATATAAATAAAAGAATGCACGTGGCATTCACAAAAACTTTTTAATAAAAAGGTATTTCCCATAACCCTGGTAACCCTAATCTGCTATACCTAACTCCTTCACCCCCTTCTCTACTAAAAAACCTAACACTAATCTGAACAAAATGTTTTTGTTATTTATTTTTGTTTCTATGTTTATATAAATTTTTGTCTGTGGATTGGACAGAAAAAAACGTATGTTTATTTTTGTTATAATAAGTAATACAAAATAAAAAAATACAGATTTGTAACAGAAGCTGGAAGTGACCCCTTTAACCCTGCAGTCTCAGTTTCTGGAAACTGCAAATAACTATTGACATAGAGACACCAAGAATTATTTTATTATCACATTATTATATTAATCTTATGAAAGTAATTAGCATATCAAGAAATGTATAAAATTTAAAATTTGCTACCAGAGATTACCCAGCCATCAGGTGGCACACTATTGAGCAACTTTAATGCTCGGAATCCAAATCTAAAAAGTACTGTGCTGGTTTAAACTGACACTGAGTTTTCACTTTATTTTATTCATATCATAATTCATTACATCACAGCACCCTCTACTTGTAGAGTAGTGAAATACATTTATTTAACACTGCTTTTTATCATATTTAATAAAAGGTGTCATGTTTTTCAATGTTTAACTAAACACCAAAAGGAGTGGCAGGCATGCCATCAACAAAAACGTATTTACTTTTCTGATTAAATGGCATGTACTGTACACAGATTGCATAGAAAATTATGGTAGCTTCTTAAACCTTCACACCCAATCATTTCAGGGAATAGGATATGTGCGATAAGATAAATTTAGCTCAGTATTTGCTTTATGATAACCTACAAGTCATGTGATGACCTATACTAAGAAAAGAATACATTAAATGCTGCTGTACAGTAAATTGTAGTACCTTATAGGTTTGTAGAAAGAAAATGCCAGTTCAGCTGCAGCTTAAAAATCCTTAGATGTGGTGGCTGCAATTATTTTTTTCAAGGCTTATTTACATTTAGTTTACCTGGTGTTCTTATGAATAACACTTCTCCTGACCCTGGATGGTTATACTCACTCCTTTACTGTATTTTTAAGGGAGCCAAGATTGTGGTTCAGTTCAGTTTACAGGACTTGACAAATACATTTCAAGGAAGATCAATATGTACTTTTTTTTGTACTTGCTGAAAATGTTCTTAACTTGATAAAATAAAATGAATGCAGCCACGAAATGTAATAACTGCAATAAACTGCATTTCCGTTCTTGTGTTTTGATACAGCATCCTTTAAGCTATCCCTTCTACAGTCACTGCATCTTCTTATCTATATTCTTCCCATTCTAATGGTTTACACATATACCAGGAAGTTGTTCCTTCTTGGGCTTGAGCGGAAGGGGCTTTCCATGCAATTTAAAAAAAAAACACTGATATCATGCATGCACAGTGAGATCGGCCCTTTTTTTTTTACATTTTCAAACAGATAGTTCACCTGATCTTCTGCCTGCTCAGTGTGAGATGGGGTGACCAAAGAACAACGTGGAAGAACACAGACAAAGATGTTGTTGCTCGCCGGTTCCCGCAGGAAGGAAGAAAAAATCCAGAAAGGCACAGAATGAATAGAGTTTGATTGTGGAAGGATTGAGGTCCCTACGGAAGTAAAGGTAAGTGTCTCTTTTTTTTTCTAAATAAAGGTTCCGCTTTAATAGGAACCTGTACACATTATACTCACCACAGTGGAAAAGGTGTAAGCTCTTCAGGGCAGGGTCCTCTCCTCCTGTGTCACTGTTTGTCGTTTGCAACCCCTATTTAATGTACAATGCTGCGTAATATGTTGGCGCTATTGAAATCCTGGGAGAAGAAGAAAGGGAAAGATAGGCTTTTAGGGCATAAGTGAAAAAAATGTATTTGTATTTATTTTTAGATAGAGTCTAGGTTGTCCTATTTCCAACATAACACTCCTAGTCTATATATGAGAATACAACATGACTGAAAGTGTTGAGAAAGCAAAAAAATATATATATCTCAAAATGTTGAGCTTATCTCATGTCCCAACGCGTTTTGCCAGATTGGCTTCATCAGGGGATTATTGAGATTGTGACAGTGGATGCATTGAAAGTAAAATGCTAATCGATGCATGAAAGGAAAAAAGAAACATTTAGGCGTTGTGTGGTAAAACAATGCAATAGCTATTGAAATCCTGTTTATTATTAATATTAATAATAATACACAAAAAAACATGGTTCTCAGCATCCCTAGGCATCTATGCTGCAGTCCATAATTATCCATATTCAATGATTTCATTGGTCCATATGTGTATCTATTACCAAAATTGTTAAATGAGGGGAATCACCCACAGACAAGTGTTATGGAAATGTCTGGTCATTCTCATTCCACCACTGGGACCTGCTGCAAACCTCAGATGGCTCTACCACTGTAAAGTAGTTTTCTCCATAGTGGCTGAAAGGTATTGGCCTTTTAACATCCTAAATTTTCCTAAAACGTGGTTGCCAATCAGCCAATAATCTCAAACTATGTTCAAAATTGAGATGACCACTTAAAATTATTAAAACATTTATGGGTACTCTGTAACAATGGAGACACGTTTAATGAAGCCACGTTGAAGGAGATGGTGTTTATCAAGTTCTTGGAGAAAGAATATTTTCTACAACACAATAGCTAACTATTTTATTGTTCTTTTCTAAAACTATTATTATAACTACTATTAACTAAAAAACATTTACTCAAATATGGGTTAGAGTTTATGCATAGTCCTATGAAGTTCCAAGAAAATGGAACAATTGTTGATTGATCTCCAAGATTTCCAGCAAGTTTCATCATGAACAATAAAAGATAATTAATGATTGGCAGTTATGGAACACTGCACTGTGCACATCATTGTGTAAAGATGATTCTCATTTTACAGCTTTGGGAACCAAAGTAAACTTCCTCCTACTATAACTTGTACAAAAACTTTTACCCACTTACATTTAGAAAAGAATGTACAACAATGTGTTCAGCATATTCAAAATACCCTTGGGTCACAAAGCAGTGATGGTGCCAATCTAGATTTCTAGAAAAGTAAATGAACTTTGGTACAAATGCAAAATGCCAACAATTTCCACAATTGGCATAAACATCATAATATGGTTTAGGCAAAAATAAACATGTGTTAATAATTGTAGAGTAGACAATTAATTGGTTTTGTATTGTGGTCTGTACAATAAAACATTTTTTTCATATATTGGGAATATTGGCATACCCTTTCATTAGAATGCTCTCAGCAGTCCATTGAAAAACTAATTATATGTCTTGTTGTTGTCATTCTTTTGAAGATAATAAAAACTAATTGTTTCATTGTCATATGCCTTCGCCACCTTAGTTGGGAAGTGATTTAACTACAAGATGCATCATTTTTAAATGACAACCAATAAACCCACATTACATAAAAAAGGCTATACTCAGCCTTGTAAATCACTTGATGAGTATTAGTTCTATATCAGCAACATATAGTGGTATACTTATAAGGAAATTGCAAAGTAATTTATTCAATGAAAGGGTTTATGCACTGGTTGTGCGTACTCAGAAGGTGTTATAACAAAATATGTTGTTTTTTTTGTTGGTGTAATTCTCAATTTGTCCACTAAGTAGTGCTGTTTCTTTTAATTCACATTTAAAACAAGTGAAATTCATTGTGAAAGAAAAAGAACACAGCACCACACAGTGGTGGAATTAGGAATGATGGTCTGCTGTTTGTGGAGACTAGAAGAGAATAATGTTATTGTACCTCTATAATACCCATATATAATCTAGCAAGCCGACATTTCTGTTTGTTGCAGGGAATTCTTCTCATGAGATTTTGGTTGTCTTGTATTTCACATGAGGTATGGTCACACAGTCGTCACACACAACAGCCCAATATACCAGGATATTCTAGTCTGTTATCCACTTTGCTCTCTCTTGCTCTCATTATGTTCTTCATTAGCACATAAGCACACCCGATCCTTTTGCCACTTCTTCTGAGCCCTGCCATACAGGGGCAGCATGGGGTAACATCAAGTCAAATATAGGTACCCACACTGTTTGCATTTCAAAATACATTTAGGTTGGCTTCCTATAATGGCTCTGAGATGCATTTTTACACACACAAGTTGATTTGCGTCAGGGCAGGCCATGTATTTAAATAGGCTGCCCAATGCACCTCTTAAAGGTAAAGTGTCATGCATATCAATTCAGTGTGCTGGTAAGGTATGTTTGGAGTGCTGTTAAGAAATAATGACAACCCAGGGTATCAATACTTGTAAATTCATATGGTATTGCCCTAATATGAGCAAATCTTTCATGAAGTATTGTTGAAGAAAGTCATGGCTATTTTATAATATTGATGTACATGTGATTTCATTTCCCAGAACATTACAACACAAGCATACAAAATCTGCTTTATGCTGCATTTCTGCACTTATCTCCAGCACAGCCAGGAAAATGTGGGAAAGGTGCAGTTTGGCTGAGAAGTTGTCAGGAAATAATAAATAAAACATATTAAAACAGGATATGAGTGCTAAAAGCATCAACGTGGATCTTGTTATGGCCAAAAACATACTTTATGTCAACCACATTTATGATTTTTGTTTTTATGTAAACAATACAGTGTTTGCGTAGACAAGGTGTACAATCATGTGTCTCATTTGTCAAAGAACAATCCCGTTTTTTTGGCATTAAACTAAATATTGTATCTATGATCCAAAACTCCAAACTCTTACTATCTCTGGACAAACATTAGTAAGGTGGTAATGTTTCACAAGAGGAAAATAGGTAGAAAGTACCAACAAATATGCAGGTAATCCTTTTATTGTCTTAGATTTATAACATAGGTTAAACTCAATGTAATATCTATATTTATGTCACTATTATTTTTGCCATACTTCAGCTCAGCTGATATTATTAAGTTCAAATATGTTAAAAAATGTTATCTATGAAATAGTTATGGACATCTTTAAGATATACTGTCTAAAAAGCTGGTGCAAAAGGTAATTGGGATGCTAACAACAGTGTTGGTAAGTGAATATACACCTGTCATGGGATCACACTGTCATGCTCCTTTTGGAAGTTCTAATTGCTTAGCTGTGATGTTCCGCAATGACTTCAGTACTGTTGTACTTGCAAATTAAACATAAGAGGTAAGCCCTGGAGCCGAAAGGAGGGAGGAGTAGACGGAAGAGCAGCATGACACGGTGCAAAGGGAGGCCTTGACAGGAAGGGGAAGGTCAAAAGACAGGAGGGCCTAGAGAAGGGTGGAAAGCAGAGGGGTTAATATTTAGGGCAAGGAATGGTTATCGAACTGTCCAGATGGCGTGGGGCAACAAGAAAGATTCCTGCACGGTCCACTTGTCGGTGGTTTGTAGGTTGTTGGAGGTGGCCATTGGGGTCATGGAAGGTGGTGGTGTTGCTGGTGATAGAAAGTGATTGGGGGACCCATCAGTGGTATTAGTTACCTGTTTTGGGAGTAAGAAAATGGCTGTGAATGGTGGATAAGACAGATTTTGGAGAGCTGCAGTTACATGATATTGGCACCAGAGGCAGGGTAGTAGGACAAAAATATCAAACTGCTGCCAAGTTGGTTTGGAAATTTTCAGGAAATTGGTCCAAAGTTGTTGTTAAATTTTTTGATGGGTTGACTTGTTTATATATGTTGAAATTTGAATGTTCAAAATTAAAATATTTATATGGTATAATAAACAGAGTCTTCATGAGAAGAAAAAAGAAAAGGGGGCCTCTGAGCTAATGAACTTGGAACTTTAGACAAAAATTGACACATGATTGATATCCTTCTTCCGTAACCTATTTAATCCAGTTCTTTACAATAATCATTCAGGGGGGCTGTGTCCTGCCACAGTGGTTATAATAGAGGAAGCAGTGTCAAGGCATCAGGTAAAAGATGGAGGACACTTGCCTTATTCTAGTAACACCTGTGCTGCAGTCTTACCCAGGCCTTTTGCCTGGGGCCCCATTATGCCTTTATATATATCATTGAGTTTGTTGGACATCCCATTTCAAATTTAACAGTTTTTCCCAAACTGTTGCATAGGGATGAAAATAAACAATTGTCTAAAGTATATTTACATGCTAGCATAACCAGTACTCTTTACTGGAGCCACCACAGGAATTTGGATGGGGTGTTTAGCTATACAGTGAATACAATTTTCCACATGCCTTATTCAATACACTTATTGAATAATGATTTGCTTGTTAGTGTGTATTATAATACATTTTGCACTGTAATTTAAAATACTTATGTATACTAAGTTATGTATACAAATCTATATGTGCATAAACTTTTGTAAACTTTATTTTATTTTTGCAACTGGTATGATAGCTTCTTAGTTAAGTAAAATAAAGTTCCAGATGATAAGAAAAAGAAGCTGACCTTGCTTTTAGAAATAAAATACAGCATCACATATCCTGTTCTGGTGCCAATGACACGTCCATTGAACACACGCTCACCCTCTACAGTAAATTTCCATTACACGCTTGCTTGGCGATTGTTGAAGTTTCTCTTTGTCACATCCATTCCCATTAGCACTCATAATGATTAATATTTTTAATGTTGCTGACATGGCTTTATAAAGTGCACATTTACTCTATCACGAGCTGAACTAATGATAGTGTACCTGCAACTGGAAACATATCTAACAAAAGTTTTATTTTAAAGGGAACACAAACGTATACTTATTTCTGAGTATGACATTTACCTATGCAGATTGTATTGTGTCAGATATATATAAACATAGTGAAAGTCATTATTTGAAAGAGGCATAGCTAAAGGCTAATAAAATATATATTCAGGATCTGTTTGGGCCAACAGTCTTCTGTGATAAATTATGGAATAATTTTCAATGTTTATTGCATATATAACTTTGCTTTATAATAATGTGTTTCATTTATTTTAGAATATAGTATGTTTGAATTAAATCTGGAACAGTGTCAAACACTGTTACCAAAATATTTTCTGTAGCTCTGATATTCCTGGCCCCTATAGTGAAGAATATTTTATTCTTATAACATGATATGGTTCATACTCTAAAGGTAGTATTCAGTGATACCTGAAGTCGGTCTGTAGTTTTTTAGTCTTTTAACTAATAACACTGGTGCCCAGGCTATGGACACTAAAACATTTACAAATTCTTAATATGCAGTAAAATAGTTGTTAATAAGCTCCCTTTCTAAAATGTGCCCTTTTCTTCCTTTGTGAAAACAACCATTACTGTTCCTGCCAGAAGAATATGAAAGGCCAAGGATGATATTATACTTCTACCCAGAAAGCTTTATAGAGCACAATCACATACCTCTATCCACCCCCTCTTCCCTAGTTCCTGAGTACAGGTCTGATCACCTACCACCCCTACCTCCTCTTTAACTTACTGCTGCTTCAATAGGGTTTTGTGGATACAATTTCCTGGGTGGGAGCTCTGAACTACCACTGAACTATTCTTGCATGCAGTGCTCATGCTTTACTTTCATCATCACTTCAACACTTAAAAGCCAATCAGGATGCAAGGGAAAAATGTGATATATTTTTAAAGGTAAAATACCTTTCCACTTTTTTTATAAAAGCAGCATTCTGTGGTGGACCCAACCACGGTGACAAAAATTCTTATTGAAGAAAAATTGCAGGTTTGAGAATCCTTTTTTTGCACATGACTGTGGCAGGTGCAGTTGGTGTTTGAAGATTTGCACCACTGTTGCAGCTACATGCAAAGGTGGTTACCTGCAGTTTGCCGGTCCAGGGTGAACAGCAGTATTTTGCAGTGCGCTAGGAAGCTGCCAAATGTATGGTTTTTCACCGCTTGTGTGAAAGGGCCCTAATAATACTGGGAATCCTTTTAGATTCCTCAAGTTCATAGTCTAGTTATAACACAGGCAATAATATTGTATACAACAAAAAATAAGTATGCTATTAATTTACTAGTAACTATTGCAGCTATATAATTGCAGTACTTTTACCCATATAAATACATAAACCATACATAAATCTATGGTAAATTACATTTATATACACAAAATACACTAATTCATCCACTAACTCAGTTATATTATTCTATTTCAGAGCAATAATCAGCTCTGTATAAAATTGTTTTGCAATGCAAAGTTTCTTAGTTCTCAAGAAAGATTATAATTATTGTCACTAGAGTAATTTTGATTATTCTACCACTGTCTATGGCTCCATTAGAGAGATTTGCCTCACTTTCTGTCCCTGTGACAACTGTTTCAGAAGATGCAACAAACAGGTAACAAGTCAGGAAGAAGTATGAGTTGGTAACAGCACTGGTAAGCAGGAAAAAAGATGAACTGAAAAAAGGAGCATGGAGGGCCACAGGAGTCCCTGAGTCACAAAAGGCACAGAGGATACAAGATGGCTCAAGAGTGGGTGGCTCAAGAGTGAGAGCACTAGCAGTGTGTTACTTTGCTTGAACACCGAGTGAAATGTGGCTATACCCTAAATGGCTGGGCCACCCAGGGGTGCTGTCTGCACCCAAGGCTAGATCACAGGAGTGGGGAGTATGACACCCTGTCTACATACACTTTCCTGGTAGTGAAACCAGGAATAGAATGACAGTCCTTAAACTTACAACCTTTAAAAACACTTCCTTATTACCTGACTGATTTCCTTTAGCAAGAAGTCTGGCACCATCTCCTTCTGTGTAGCCAAGCACTTCTTTAATAGCATCATGATGATTTTTAGCATACTAGGTAAAAAAAATATCAGTGCTCATTTGGCACAAATTTGGACTTTGTTTTGAAACAAGATAACTCAACAATAGAAGATTGACAGGCTATCCAATCCAAACACTCTCTCCCGCTGAACAAAAGTATAAAAGGCTCAGAAAGCTGACCTCTGCATTCTCAGCACCATGGAGATCTGATTTCTCAATTTAGCTGTCATTTGGCAGGAAAAATGCCAAATAGCAACATCAATTAATAATATGATCTGCTATTTCTGTATGACTGGGACAATGGAAGAGAGCTGCATTTCCAAGAAGGTGATAGTTTTGTTTTACCCTGGAACTTAACACCAAAGGATATATTTATAGAATCAGGACCCATTCCAAGAGGATTATAAAAATAAGTTTTGCAATTATGTCAGCAATTTTGAAATTTAGTAAACTCAATGTTGACATTGACTTATGCCTTTTATTTAGTGTACATACAAAGATAAAAAAAGTATATGTATTGACAATCGTGACTGTTTCTAATGAAGATCATTCTGATTTTTTAGCGTTCATTGGGCCAAAACTTGAGTCATAAAATTGACTGCCCTCCAAAACATCAGTAATGAGTGTTCAATTGTGGTTTATTTCACCCATTAGTTTCTTTAGTAATATTTATCGTGGGACTGCAGCAATGTGTAACGATGTTAAATTTTAGTTCTTTCACTAGATATGTTTTACTAATGTGATAACAAGGTCGTAAGTAAAACATGTTGGTTCTCCGTTATTTAGATTCATGTTATGTGGAAATATTCCATACAATATTATATTTGGTTAATACGGTGCCATGTGTCAGCAATTATAAACATGACATGTAAAAAATATATAAATATCTTGCATTGCCATGTGTTTTGTATATGTTATTTGGCATTTTAATGTCTCTATTCAGTTGAATTGGTTAGGAAAATTAAGATCTAAATGCAGAAACTGTAACATGAAGTTTTTGTCTCTTTTTTTTTTACTAAATCCTGCATGAAAAAAATTGCTGTCGTATATGTCTTTACTAGGGGGATTCACTTTCTCAAATTGACTTGATCGCTATTGTATTAAAACATAAAATTATTAAAAATATTAAATAAAAACTTTAAAAAAACACAAAATGTCCAGCTGAACCCAAGCCTTACCTTCAGTCTTGCACAGTTGTACAGGTTGCTGCCTGTACTGAAAGTGCTTTCTCTGATTCCACTGCACACCATAAGCTTTTTGCCGTGTGCTTTATACACATTGTGTAATTCCACCGTTGAAACTATAATGGATACCTTGTCCTGGCAACATAAATGCCATCAATTACCTGACAGACCGCCATATAAGAGAGTAGCAAGTGACTGAAAAAGATGACTACAGAACATTCCCCTGGAAATTTGTAACTCTTGTAATTTGTTTTGCTACTAGCTATACCAATTCATTTGTAAGACGCAAAGGTACATGACACACAAGTATAAAAAGCCCCTTAGAGCAGTACATGACTCAGAATGTAAGGATACAACAGTTAAATACAGCATTTGATAAGCTAAAATAAAAATATCTAGGGCTTTACAAAGGTGTGCGCAAAGACCTGGCAATCATGTCACCTTACTATGCATATTTAATACACCTGCATCTGTCATGTCATTGTGTTTTTAGTTTCAGTGTATGGAATGTGTCTATATGGCAACAAATTGCCTAAATATAGTCATCTATTGTTTGATGCTATCTGCAAAAAATAATCACTAGGATAAGATGGCCTTTAGAGCTTAAAGGACATGGCAATGAGTCTGAGATATCACTAGCATTACAATGTATCAGGCTTCAGGAAGAATAAGGTATGAGAGCATACAAAAGAACATGCCCACATCTTTTTTATAGGCAGGAAGTATGTGCAACTAAAGAGGGTACAATGGTTGACAGTCTAGTTACCTCCCTGGCGGTCAAAAGCGGTACATTGCTTTGCATGGAAATTTGTTGTTTAATATTGTAGGCCTGTAATTCTTAGGAATAACTACCGGGTATTATAAAGTTTGAAACACAAATAATAAACTTTATTATAAAATAAAATAATTATAAATAATATTTATAAAAATAATAAAATAATATAACAATAAATGTAACTTAATAATTAAATCAAATCAAAAACACTGACATTTTTCCAAACAAAGGTGCAATATTATTGTTAAATTAGTAGACCCTGCATATTAGTCTAGTAGACATCCCGCGTATGATAAATTTTGAAACATGGGACTGCACAAAGTATGACGTCACAATCAGTACAGTAGAACCTGGTTTCCTTTCTAATCATATTTCCACTGTTATCTCTCTTTGAGCAATAAACCACGCACATCATTGTAGGTGCTTGCTTTTTCTCGGTTGGTGGGATGTAGTCTATGAAGTGACGACCACTCAGGCGTTCCCGGTTGACAACTGCAACAGCACGATGTCCAGATCTATTCACAGCCATTGATGGTGTTTTGTGGTTCAAGAAAATACATACACAAACTTTCTAAATGAATTCAGAATGACTCACTCTGTCAACACCTTGCATAGTGTTATTGTAGTCTATCACTACTTGTGGCTTCATGATTTCTTTTCCACCTTTTGTGCGTAACAGAACAGTGGAAGAACTATGGACTGTTCTCATTAGACAAACATCTTTCTTGTCATGCTATCAGAGGGCCATCATTTTGCCTTCAGCTTCCTTTTTGCAAAAATGCGTGGCATGTTGCGCCGGTTAGCCCTAATGGTTCCATAGGCATCTGTTTTGTGTTGCAGAAGAAACTCATAAAGTTCAGGAGAATTATAAAAGTTGTCAGTTGTGACACAGTAGACCTTTTGAGAAAAAAGGGAATAGAGTAGAGTCTATCAAATAGATGTTCCTGTGTTTCTGGGTTGACCCTT
This sequence comes from Pyxicephalus adspersus, assembly GCF_032062135.1. NCBI lineage: Eukaryota > Metazoa > Chordata > Amphibia > Anura > Pyxicephalidae > Pyxicephalus > Pyxicephalus adspersus. The sequence goes on from NC_092859.1 coordinate 71,029,465, forward strand.
CTACACTGCACTCATGTAGATTGTACCTGCTTGTTCCACAAAGATATGGGAGGATATTCCAAGGGTTGTTGCTATTAGCATTGCCATTATCTGATTCCAGTTTACAGCTTGCCATTCAGCATCTACCCACACCTAGCCCTGCACACTGTTTGTTTTCGGGTTTGCAGAACTGAGTGTTCTGATGAAACTTTGCCACTGTGAGCTGAAGTTTCTAAGCTTGAGAACAAATGAAGAAAGATTTCTATTTATGAAGCCTTTGGATTACATAGTAACTGGATTTGAGACCACCTTAGTCTGCCTTTAGATATGCTTTAACCTCTCTGTAGGACATAATGTTTTTGGACCTGTGTCTAGAATGTGTTTACAATCAATAATTCCAACTATATGACAAAATAAAAGTATCTACTACTACTCTAAAGGTGGTAAGATAAGTGAGGTTGGGCTTTATTTTAGGAAACCAGTTATATAAACTCCTTAGCCTATCCAAATTACCATACCCTTAAACCCTCTGGTGCTGCCTTTAACTTCCAACTTTTAACTATAATAAAGCCAATAGCAGTAATATTTGGGATTCAAACCATCTTGCTTTCCTTGCATACTGAAACTAAAACTGAAAAATCAGTTTACACCATAAACATGTCATCTGCTTTTTTCACACACTGGCCATCTGTCTCACACTTTTTAGGAACACGTCGGCTTTGAAAAACCTTTCTTTTGTGGCCTGTGGAAAATAATTTCAAAAAATAATCTAAATCCACAGCTTTATCAGATTCAATCATGTTGTTTTGCTTCCTGTCCATTTTTTATTTTCACAGAACTTTTTAAACAGAAAGTAAAGATAATGTTCATTATAAACTCTACAATAATGTAATAAGTTAAATATATGGTTTTGCTCAATATTCTCTATATCTGCTGCAGTGTATGCTGTCCTACACCCAAGAGGACATTAAACACTTACATTATATTAAAACCTTAAACACCCCAAAAACATAGATGACAGTCCAAATGTGATGATCTCATGTGTAGCTCAGCCACATCAACCACACACTTTGGAAAACCTATGCTCAAAGCAATTGTTATTACCTGCGATAAAATCAGCATTTTTCTTTGGCTGCAAGGAAACTTAAGTCAGCCAAATACAAAAAAAAATGTAATGAGATGTGATTTACCAGCCATCTAACCAAAGCATAATTTTACAGCTTTTTGAGATGTTTGATTATTTCATCAGACGCCATTGAAAATTTGAGAAAGGAAACTGAGTATAAAGCACAACTGTGAATTTAAAAAAAGACAACTATTATCTGACTTTTTTAAATATTTGATGGGCCCGACAGGCCAATGGCCCTAAAGATTTACACTGCCTGCAGAATTTACAACAAGGGGCATCCCTGACGTTGTATATTATAAAAACAAATTCCAATAAAATTACACATATTGGTTTATTGTTAAAATGCTGGACATGCTGCAAAAATACCTGTTGATATTGTCAGAAATTTAGTGAGCTCCTAACTTCTTGTAGTGGGCTAAGAATGTTGCATCTACTGCACTGCAATTTCAAGACGTGAGAACAGCAATGCTTTAAGCCCTGAACACATCAAGAAGTTAGAAACACACTGAATTCCTGACAAGACTGATACATATTTATTTGTACTTGCAACATTGTTAAAGAGATTAAAATAGGGAGTGTGTGAAAAAGAGGTGTATTGCACTTTTTTTATGTACAGATGTACATTTTGATGCTGTGTTAGGAAAAGGACTGCAGTCTACATAATGTTTTTGGAGAGTATTAAGTATGGCCAGGTGAGGCCATTACAAAAAGGCAAGTATATTTTCTTATGATCACATATTCTTTGACTGAATAGGCTTTTTATCACCTACTCAATCTAATAAAAGATATCATCTAAAAATGTGTATCTCTTTTATTTGCCAATTCAAACCTTTATATTTTATTTATTGTCATTTTAATTGTTTTAAAAGATATAAGGATATTAACTCACAGCCTGTATATGCCTGTTATATGCCTGCTTTGTATGATGTCAAATTGCACTATACATTTATCTTTACAGTGTCCAGTTTTTTATGTGCAATTGTTAATACCTAATCTAAACTGTAAGTAAATATGTCCCTAATGGAGTATTACAGCTCTACCTGTTCATCCACACGTGTCAAATTCAAACATAATTTTCTTATGTGATACATTGCAGAGATCCATGCAGATGTTTCTAGAACATTGTGCATTGTTGCAACTCAATTTGATCAAAGGTTTTTTTTTTATTTTAAAATGCTTAAAGAGACCTCTTAAATCTTTGTAAGTATGAAAAAGCCAATATAATTCAAATCTTGTGCCTATTACCACCTTTTGTATTACGTATTATTATTATATGATTTCCTGATGTGGCATTGATTCTGTTTCAAAGACCTATTAAATTTCACATAGGACATTTCTCACATAATAAAATCCTCATGAAAGTAAGAGCCCACTTTTTTTCTGAAGAGTCTTGAGCGTTGACTTGCATAGTACTAACGCAAAGTATTTTATGCAGACAATTGCCTAAATTCTATAGGTTGTCTATGTACACTATGTGGAAGATTATCTTGGATTGTACCTGTCTTTTCTCAGAATGGTAAATTATGTAATTTTTTATGTCTTTTGTCTGTAAAACCTATTTGCTGTTTTTTGTATATTTTATTGTAAACTTTCACTTGCTATTGTACACCCACAACCAAATAAATTGGACATAATTTTCTGTTTTATACTTCTATTTAGCACGGTGGTTCAGTGGCTAGCACATTAGTCTTGGTGTTTGTACATTCTCTCTCTATTTGAATGGGTGGTGTATTTCCTTTTTTGCACTCCAGATTCTACCTACATCTCACAAAAAAACATACTGGTGGGTTAATTGGCTTCCACTTCCAAAAATGGACTGTGGTAATGACATATTTTTATGGAACAGAAATTGTGAGTCTTTGAGGAACAGTTAGCACCATGACTATGGACTTTTTAAGTTCTCAGCAAAATGTCAGAGCTTTATAAATATATGATAATAATGTTATTACAACAAGATGTTTAGTCCTAATGCAGATTGCCATTATTGGTAAAAAAAAAAACAAAACAAAACAAAAACAGGATATCATCACAAACACCCCCACTGGCAAGCATGGTGGTGAAGGGTAAGAATTTGGCCTTATTTTGCAGCTAAAGGTCCTGGACACCTTGTAGTCATTGAGCCAGCCATTAACTCCATTTTAAATGTTCTGGAGCACATCAGCAAAGAAAATGTCTAAAAACTAAAGAAATCAGGTGTTGCAATGGCCTAGTCAAAGTTGGGACCTAAGTGATGATGTAAAGAAGAATGAGCCAAAATTCCTCCACAACTATGTGGGAAACTGATAAAGTCAAAAAAATGATTGAATTATAAGTTCTACTAAGTATTTTACATGTGGTTTTCAAACGAACAATTTTAAATAAAAACATAACACAGTTGAAAACTTAATAAACAATGATAAATTGAAAATGACAGTGTGTCTTGCTTTGATGAAGTTGGGGTAACAAAAAAAAACAATCACATCGAGAAAAGAGCAATCCATCCAACATAAAAAGAAACAAAATGAGTCAAGTGGGATAAACCTTTCCAGGTTTTTCCATTTTAGCTTAATTTTTGTTGTGTATTGTCACCTAAGTTTAGATTTATATAATTTTAAAACTTGCCAAGACCACAACTATATGTGCAGTACAGCAATGCACAGTAACATACAGTATGTAACAAGCTTTGATGTGCTGCAGTGAAATTATTTCTGAATGGCATCTCAATGCATTTTGGTAATAAACCTGTAATACATGGTATATTACTGCATGTACAATGGATTGCAGTGGTAAATAAAATAAGCATATGCCTGTGCAATAGGCAGCCAAAATGGGCAAAACTGGATTAAGGCCAAATGAGGTCCCAATTAAAACTAGCAGCTTTAAGTTCTTTTACTCTGATCACAGATTCCAATGTAGAGATGATCATAGAATATACAACTGGGTAAAATGTGCCATAAAATGCAAGCTCTAGGTGAAATCAGATTGAATTTTATTATTAATTATGAATAATCATTTTAGAGTGATAGCCAGAGGTACTGGAATAATCCAACAGGTCCTTTGACACCTTTGTCTTATAGTGGACAAGTATATCAGAGTGGAAAAAGTATGTATGGATTTTGTTTAACAACTATGTATCAGTTTTCTATAGAAGAAGAAGAATAAAACAGGTTCTCTAATTTACCTATTTAAAATACACGTGTATGTGTAGCTTTACTCTTGTAAAAAAAAGGCTGTCATTTAAAAACTTTGAACCATTATAACCCTCCCACCACCACACATAAAAACATCAGCCAATATTGTCCAATCCTATAAAAATAATACGTTTAAGACAATAGTCATGTCTATGGGTCATCTAAAATGACTTACTTTCGTGTCACCTTAAGATAGCCATACACTGTAAAGTTTTAATCGTTTTTAATTGATAAGACAAAAACGCCACAAATTAAATTGAAATGCATGATTGTGTTATGATTGATATTTCAATTTATTTATAGTGATGAAAAATATTATAATACCAATTGATTATCAAAGGCATAGATCAGTGTTTCGCAATTAGGGATCCTCCAGAGGTTCCTAGGGATTCCTTGAAAAATGAGAAGTTTATGACTCTCAGGTTAGTTTATTAGATACCAATCATCCTTTTGGCTATCTGTAAGGGTAATATTGTTCCTAGTAGCCAGCAATGTAAGAGGCATTCTGACTACCATGTTAATGTACTAATGCATATAGTTATTATAGTAGGTGTTCCCTGAAGACCTGATATTTCAAAGGTTCCCCCATGTAAGAAAGGTAGAAAACACTGACATGTTGATAGATGATGATACATTATATATCTGTAATTGGTTGCAAGATTCCATTTATATAGCATAATATTTATCAAAATTAGCAATGAGAGAAAATAGCAAAGTGTATGCCTTGAAATACATATAAAGGAAACCAAAAACCACAGTTTGTCTCCCAATGCTCCTAACATCATTATCAGCATTAGGCAATAGTCATTTAATGTTTATTAGTACCATGGGACTACAGAACTGTGGATGGGTTAAAACAACTTTAATACATGGTATTTTTTCTTGTTCCTGACCATTAACCACAGAGTTGCACGATAAGAAGCAGACTTCATGTAGAGCAATGTCACAAACAGAAGCCAAAATAAACATCATTTTTAATTTTATCGTCATTTCCTCATCAATGAATCTAGCAGATACTGGCAGAAACAAAGTATTGTCAGACAATAAATGAGAGAGCTTCCTTACACTTAAATATCACATTTCAGTTACATTTACTTTATTGTCCTGGCTGATTAGAGTATGTGTGTGCTTAGATACATACATATATATATATATGTATATGCTACAAGAAATGTATAAGAAAAATAAACAAATCTATATTAGGGTGACCTTATAATGAGGATTAGCAATGAAGAAAGTGATATATTAATAAATACATTTCTCTGTGTTTTATTGGTAGCATTTAAAAAGCAAAGCTTTGAGATTAATTTACCCCCAAAGACAGTTCTGCCAGAAGTCACAAGCCTGGGATATGTCAGAGCTTTACTGATCTGGAAGATATTACGGAGTATGTAGAACACAATGAACTGTACTCCCCTGGTCCCAAAGGAAGAGGGCTGTTAATGAAGCATGGATGGCCCAAGAATTGGCTAATGGTATCTAGATTCACACAATTAGGTAAAATGTTTTGGTACACAGTTGCTATGCCTTAAATTTTCTTTGATTAATAATAAAATGTCATCCTAATTTTTATTATGTGCAATTACTGGTTGACTGCATTGACTAATCATTTGGAATATTTTATAGCTCTATAATCTTTAAAAAATTTTAGGGGTCATTTAGATCTTTGCGTTGCGGTGACGTACATGTTTCCTCAAGCGTTACTGCAACATGCAGTAAAGCACATAACATAAAATTGAATGGCATCCAAATGCACTTAATGCACCTGCATTTTAGCATGTGGTAGTATGTTGCCGAGTACTGTGTTAAAAAAAATGTTTTTTTTAGGAGAATAAATGCATGCCTTTCTGGAACTCGCAATAACACATATACCTCAAACATTGAAATAGGCCCTAAGGAACAACTTAGCCTTTAGTGACATTGTCCTTTAAAAAAAATCCCCACTAACCTAAATACAGCCCACCTGGGAAAATAACTTCCTCTACAATCCAGTGATCTTTCCTTCTACATGGTCCCAGCTGGCTCTTGTTCATATTAAACAGATGAACTACAAATCCAAGGATATTCAATGGGTAAGCCGTAAATGCTACCATGAGTATGACTTAAGAATCAATGTGCAGTTTCCTGCCTGAGCTTAGAGTTGAAAACAGAAGATAAATAAATAATTTAAAGGAGTTATAGGAATCCCATGAAAGAAAACAAAATTATTTCTTAAGTTTAGTCTTATCCTGTCAGTTGTTAGCTGTGAACTCAGACAGAAGACATCCACCACTGAAGCCTTGCAGCCTGCAACTAAACTACCCTTGACACTCCAACAGAAAGAAAACTCTTTATCCAGAAGGTTTAGTTTGTTCTTGTATACCAAGGCCAGTACAGGCACATGCAAATAATACATGGTAAGTACATGGCCATATACCGTTGAACGCGGTGTGGTGTTAGTTCCTTTTAACCTGTGACCTCACCTGGTTTTCTGCTTTTCTGTGTACATCCTGGCTTACCATTGCTTTCCAGTTTTGACCTGCCTTCTTGACTCTGCCCACAACATTGTGCTTTCATTACCCAGCATTTACTGATCTTGGCTTGGCCCAAGACCTTGATCCTGTCTCTTAATATGGAACATTCACTGCCCCATGTTTGTGATCTTGGCTTGGACCTTTGACTCTGATCATATCACCTGAACTGATACCCCTGCTGTTCCACTGTTACTGACCTCCATTGGTCCTCATCCTTATCCTGTTTGCTCTCCTGTCTCTGCCTTGGTAATAGGTTCCTGCATCTGATTCTTGTCCATTGGTCTGCAGTTGCCAGATCCATGCCCTTACCATGCTCAACAGGTCTGGTATTGCCTACTACACCAGTACATATACTACTCTGTGACCTTGTATTCCCTGTTTTCGTTCACATTCTATCCAGTCAACAAGGATGTCTATCATATAGCAGGTTAGTATGAATAAATACCTGGTGGAAAGGTGAAGGTAAGCTTTTGAAACTAAAAAGTATTTAGGCATAATAATGGAAATGACATTGCTTCTGTAAGTATGTGTTCTTGTTGCTGTATTTTATTCTTTCCCCATTACAGTTATTATAAAGTATAAAGCCAATACTTTTTAAAACTTTTTTTTTAATTTAGTCGGATCAGTTTCAGGCAAGCCCTACATAGTTGTTGGTAGATTGTAACATTTTCAGTTACATTCAAGTCACATTTCTGAAAAAAAATCAGTAAGCTGGATAGACAAACTTGTTTGCCGAAAAAGTATAAATGACACCACATACTTTGCTTTTAGTAAACAGACTTTGGTGTTTTCTACTTAAATTGTCTTTAAAATAAATCTACTGTGCAATCATGGCCATAGTGTTTAGTTTATAAACAGTGGTCTTTAAGAATGACATTATGTAAACAGGGCAAATAGGGCTAATTGCTGGGAAAACAGTGGTTAAATTAAGAAACAGAACATTGTATGCTATCAATAAATAGGGTTCTCAGTCTTGGAATACCATAAGGGTACATGTAAATAAACGTATTCATGCTTAATTGCTCATAGTCATGCTTGATTGCTCCTTGGGTGTAAACATGCATTAATAGTTAACCCAAATGTGTCCATAAAGTCCATAGTCATGTCATTAAGTGTCAAAGGAGGCTCAAAATCTGATGTCCCCACCATAGTCATTAACACAGTCTAAGGCCAATTAGAATATTAGATTATCTAAAGCTCTCTAAATACCTGATAGTATTGGAATTGGTATATATAGATTTTTTTTTTTACGAATTTAATGCACTAACCTCTCTGTATAAATTTAAATTTTATGTAAACTCATGAAAACTGATTTAAAAAAGCTCTCCAAGGCTGGAAAGGATACACTTTCATCATTAAAGCTGGGTGATCCAGCAAAACTGGAATGGATCTGGTCCAGGATTATAACATTTGTCAACAAATAGCAAATTACTTTTAGGAAACCGATTTCAGGTTTGCTGGATCACCAAGCTGAAAGTTCATCCTCTCTAGTCTTGGAGCGCTTTAATGAACTAGGCCCGTTGACTATGTTTTAAATTGTTAATGCACTGTGCATACCCCCTAGCAGTAAAACCACTTATACCAGAAAAACAATAACAGTTGGCTGGGAAAATCTACCCTTAATGACTATTGTTTTCACCAAAATTAGCAAGGGGTGCCTGCATAGGTCAGGCATAAGAGCTACATGAACAAAGTACTACATAGCTGACTATTTTTAAAGATGCAAACTCCAAGGATGTTATTGTCAACCTTGCCTCACTATTTAGTGACCTGAAACAAGCATGCAGGTTCGGTGTTTCTGGCCATATGCTTGTTTTAGGTATGTAACCAAAAAAAAGAGCAACAATAATATTGGCAGCTGTGGTATCTGAATTTTCAAAAATAAGTAAGCGATGGCATTGTTCATCTTTGCAGAATATCTTTATTCTGGAATGATTACAGACTTTTCTGCTATATGCTTTGTAAATTATAGATTTACAGATGCCAAGAGCAACCAATTTTGTTTATATAAACATAAATATTTGGGAAGCTGATGTAGATGCAATAGACAATGGCTAGCTGCCAGAATTTTTGGAACTGTACAGAATGATTAAAATCTCTGCTGTCAAAAGTGACTATTCTAGGCCTACACACCTCTTTGCTACATCATTTAGGATCAGGATGGGTTGTTGAGAAGTAACCATTTTGATTTCAGTATCATAATACCAGGATTTTGCAAGGTAAGTAAAATTTAAATCATACGGGGTGGGTGAAAGGGGTGAAGAGAAAATGGAGTTAAATGGTTTACTGCTAAGCCCAATCACTGCATTCTGGGCACAGGACACATACATTCCCATACCCACATGTATTGGCTGTGTTTTGCCATAGAAGAAAAAGGAGCATTAGAGAGGTGAAGCAATTAGGGTCAGTTCCAGAATGGTTAAGGTGACAGTGTTTCTATTAGTGGTGGAGGGAGGTTAGGTGGGAGGCACACTGCTGCTTTCTCCTTCAATTGAAATTAAAGCATTCATCCCTGGTCAGTCGTTTACTGATCCGCCATGGCAGACTGCTAAATGACAATGGGGGACCACTGTACACATGCAGAATTTTCTCCCGAGATGATCATGATTATTTGTTTTGGACAATGATTGTTTAGCCTGTGTGCTGTGGAGGATCAGTAACCAATGGTAGGATCACACAGAGGCAACTGCATGCAGTAAGTTTACTTTAGGGCTCCTGCCCATGTTTATTGCTCATAAACAGAAACAGAACAGAAATCTTTCCTCACAGGGCTTAGTTTCAGTAACATAAAACAAGTGCAAAAGCAAAATCAGCATTTTGGCCAGCATAAACAAAGTGTTTTTTGGAGTACACAGACTGACCCACAGCCAGTCTAACCAGCAGAACACGCTGCTTAGCACATGGTGTGCTAAATAAGCTTCTGGGCCTTAGGAAGATATGGGACTTTAAATTAGGAATCCACCTAACCCTGCTGTTGTGGATTCCCAGTAAATTCCATCCCCTACACAGAAATTTTTGTTACCAAGCAGAAAAACCTACAGGTTCCCTGCAGTATCTGAGATAATGCAGCCCCGCATACCTAAGGTCCAGCGGGTTGCGTAGTGACATGGGTGACATTTTTGTCACCTTGTTACAGTGCATAACCTTATGCTGGGTACACATGTGCAATAATTGACGTTGGAAAGGATCTTTCACGATCCTTTCCAGCGACTAAAGACTGCACGATGCATGAACCAGCGCTGTACATACAGCACCGTTCTGCTCTATGAAGAAGGGAAGGGGAGAACGATGGAGCGGAACCCCACTGCACGCTCCCCACCTTCGCTTCCATTACGATCGTTCATCGTCCATCATCTGTGGATCCACCAGAACGGTCGTTCGGATGATGGATGACGGGCGCTGTACACACACCAGATTCTCGTCGGATATCAGCCCTGAGCCAACTATCGGACCAAAAACATTGCAAGTGTGTACGTAGCCTTGGTAAGTAAGTAGTGAAATAAACATAAGAATGACAGCACTGGAGCTTGCATCAAAAACAAGTCGGCAAAGGAAGCTCCCATATTTGAGTATGTAAAATACTAATGATTTTATTGGTTGTCCCAACCAGATGAGGAAAGTGGAGCAGAATCCTAAAGCATGTAGGAGACTAAAAGATAATAAAAAATACAGTGGAGCTAAACTCACCACAGGAATTTGCTTGATATTTTTGGCAAGAATTGCAGCATACATTTGTTGTTTGGATAGACAAGAGATAGATGAGAGAGACGCAACAATAAAGGATTTGCCAGTCTACACAGAGAATAAAGAAGCAACAAATTCTTGTATCAACAGAATTATAATTTACAATACCAGCTCATTCTTACACAAGTGTCCTGTAAACTAGTGGTCACATTTAGGCCATATAGTAACTCCAGGCAAAATTCATATTACAGACCTCAGAGGGGTTCCTGGTACATCATGTGCTATTTAAAATCTGGCAAAAGGACATTACTCTAAATAAGTACAGGATCAATGTATTACTTAGGGGAAAACATTCTTTAACTGAGAACATCACTTCTAATGATAATTTTTGATCTCATAATGTTTCCCACAAGACTATTTATTATGTTATCTAGTGGCTAAAACGCCTCTTCAGCTTAGCCTCATATGTATCCAATTAGGGCATTAAAATTGGTTCAATGCCCAGTTGGCCGAGGTTACTTTATTTTCAGTCTCCTTAAACTATATCAGTGCTTTATTATGTCATTATACAATTCTACCTCTTCTGTCCTTAGACTACATCCATTCAGTAATCTGGTTTTTGTTACGTGTGGCTACCGGCAGTAGTAATGTTTCGTAGCCATTAGTTAACGTATAGAACTTAGATGACACCCTTAAAAAAATGAATTAATTTATAAAGCTAATAGGAGTAGTTTTAGTACCATATTAGAATGATAGTTTTGTACCTTGTTAGCTAACAATTAATCTAAAAAGTTTTGGCAATACCCTTTATTGGAAGATTTATGCAAATTTTCAAGATCTAAAGAGGTCCCAAAAAATTTAAAGGTGATCTGCAGCATCACTGGTGTAGGGACTTTTTTTGGTAAGCATCCCTAATTTGAATCTAGAAGTTTCTCTGACTAAACATAATTTCCAGTATTTCTCAACCAGATTTTGTGAAACCCTCAGGTGATAAGATTCCTTAAGCAATGAGCAGTTTGTGACTCTCAGGTTAGTTTATTGGACACAAATGATCTTTTTGGCTACCTGAAATGGTAATATTCTTCCCACTGGACGGCAACTTAGGAGGCATTCTTCCTACTGACCATCAGACTAATATACTGTGAGCTGTGGATATAGTAATTATATCAGGGGTTTCCTGAAGTTATTTTAAGGAATTCTCCCATGTTAAAAAGGTTGAGAAACACTGTACAGGTAGTCCCCAGGTTACATACGAGATAGAGACTGTAGGTTTGTTCTTAAGTTGAATTTGCATGTAAGTCGGAACAGGTACATTATTTTAATAAATGCAATTAGGACATATGTTTGTCTCAACATAATATCAGGTAGCATGGTGTCAGTTACTGTATAAAATCCTCACTGTGAGGATCACGGGATCACAAACAAAGCAAAACAAATATCTTTATGGAGACTAGACATTCATTACCTTCTGGAGCAAGCTGTGCTTTGATATGCAAAAAGAAACAACTGCAGAGTTAGTATTGGTCATTGAAGCGTTACAAGAGGCTGAAAAAAGAGCTCACCCCCCTAAGATCACCCACAACCCCAGCTGTGTTTAGCAAAAGATTTCTTCTGCAAGTCATGCAAACGGACCCTCCAAGCCTTCTATCTAGGAGGCATCCATGTGTTGGATGTCCTAAACCCAGGAACAACTTGTATTGGTCTGTATGCCACTTACTCCTAAGATTTAATATATTCTATAATAAAGTATTTACCTCCCTATAATGTAAAAACATAATGTATCTTATATCACAGGGGGTTGGGAATCCCAGTGGCACTCACTACTCATTTATGAAGCCTTTGGGTTTAAAGCAGAAGACCACACTTGATGGAGTGCAGGCTCATCATACAAGCTATTTAAAGTTTAGTAGATTTCTTTACTTGTGAACTTTAATGTGTATTTTCTCTTTATATAAGGATTGTTTACATGAACGTTTACATGAATGAATAGTAAAGTTTTTCTCATTTTAATTTTCCATTCATGTGCAAACAAAATGTAATCACCCATTAAAGCAACGAAGGTAAAGTGGGCATGTACTTCAAATCATTAGTAGAGTGTATTTACAGAGATTAATTCATATCATACAGCAACCTTCATTAAAATCAGCATTGAGACGGCTTCCGGTTCCGGCACCTCATGTAAAGCTACGGGTCACTGAGGCTTCTGATCCTTACATGATCTCACCAATGTGTTTTCGATGAACCAACAGAAAACAAGTCTTTTTCACCTGTGTGTAAGCTAACTCTTTTTGATAAATGTACACTAAACTTCCTGTAGCAAATGCAGAATGTTGTGAACTAAAGTTCCTTTTTTTTCAAGCAGGGCATTCTTGCGGAACGGAACAGGTAATGACCCTTCTGCAATAATCAATTTTACCTGCCCCATCAGGCTGGTAAACTGCCGATTCCAGCTTCTCCTATGCTTGCTGGGATTTAAAGTACTTCCACACAGGTTACATTATCCGGCCCAGCCAATAAAGAATGCTGAAGATCAGAGCTAACAAGGAGTATAGCTGGGTTTAAATCAGCTTTAAGTGGAAGGTCCACCGCCTGCCTCAAATACAGGAGTGAAATTTGAACTCCAACACATCACACTGCAAAATCTAGTCTGCAACCCAGAACATATGGGAAGAAGAAGTTTGGAGCTTCCGCAGGAGAATTACATGCCACAATAGTACCTAAAACCCAATTAATTGTTGAAATTGTTCTTTAGGCCACTAAGTATTGAGGACTTTGACTGGTCAGACAGCTCTGCCTTCCCTTTTCTTTTCTTAGCTTCTGCATGCATTGTTTGTCACTTTGTCTGTAACCCCCTCCCTCATTGATCGTGTTGTCTCTATTATCCTCTTCCCCAGTGTCTCCAGTGGCATCTGCATCTCCATTTTACACAGTGGCCCTGATTTATGAAAGCTCTCCAGGCTGGGGATAATACACTTTCAGAAGTGAAGCTGGGTGATCCACAAAACATGGACTGGATTTTTCAAAATTATTTGCTATTTGCTAGCAAATGTTTTGAATCCTGGACCAGATCCATTCCAGGTTTGGTGGATCACCCAGCTTCACTTCTGAAAGTGTATTATCCCCAGCCTGGAGAGCTTTCATAAATCAGGGCCAGTGTGCCATATCTGTATATACCTGTAACAAGCAGTATCTCATGCTTGTCTTTGATAACACTGGTCAAAGAGCCTCGTCCCTACAATTTATAACACTGGTCAACAAACATTTTCTTGCCAAACAGATTAAAGTCATATTAGGTTATGTGTGATACACCGATTCGAAATATGGTATTGGTTTTTCTAGATTTGCTCTAGTTATTGAAATAATGACCTCAATAATAACCTCATAGAAAACTAATGAAACATGAAACGTAAGCAAAATTAAACTAGATATGCCTACGTATACAAAATTAAATTTTTGAAATACTTAATGTCAATATATTCTATATACAGTATATTTACAGAACTAATCACAAAGAAGTCTTTGAAAAACTATGTTTGTATGATTTCCTTTTATGCTGATGATCAGGACAATCACGTTGAAGGCTCCAGCAGTAGTCTGCCATCATGTGTCCATCCCATCTGCCCTGATACCTTTCTTCCATCACCTTTATATCTTGATGGAACCTCTCCCCTTGTTCCCCACTGAAACCGCTAAGGTTTTCTGGAAATTTTTGCAAATGGCTATGGAGATAGTGCTCATAGTAGCACCCAACTTTTTAAAGTTTATAAGCAAGTTTTGTACCCATTCTTCATAATTTTGTGCTTTATGGTTACCCATAAAGTTCTTGACAACTATGACATCGCTGTGCCAGGCAGAAGCTTCAGTATCAGTCATGTAACTTCTGGAATTTGAATCATTTATCAGTATCCGAATCTGGGGTTTTTTTCTTTGTCAACCATTGGCTCAGTAATGATGTTCGCTGCACCTTTTTTCATGTTTTCCCTTGGAGGCCATGTCACTTTTTCCCAGTGATCCTGCTTTGCTCTACTATCCCACAAGCAGATGAAACATGGGTAATTTGTGTATCCACTTTGCTGTCCAAGTAGGAAGTTCACCATTTTTAAATCAACACATATGGACCATTGGTGTTCTTGACAGCAAAGTTTTTGTAAGACCATTTAGATATTTTCATATTCTTCTTTAAGTTTTGTTAGTGACCAATTGGAATTGATGCATAGCAGGTGCCGTTATGTAGTAAAAAAAGATTTCAAACTTCGAGTGGAACTGTCTATGAAAAGCCGCCAGTCTTCTGCTGGGTATTCTGGTACTCTCATATGGGCTAGTAGTCCAAGGATGTTACAACGGTACACAAGGTCTCCATCTTCACAGAAATATGGTAGGAGTGTCACCTCTCTTGTCCTATAAATGGTTATTTTAACTTCCAGTCTCAGACAGATCCTTCCTTTTAGCCTGGATGCTAAAAGTTCAGATGCTTGTTTTGACAGACTCAGGTCACGTATTAAATCATTGAGCTCTTCTTTGGAGAACTGCTGGTTTGATGAAACACTTTCACCTTCATATTTACTTCCACTGCTAACTCCTGGATTACACTCCAAACCCTGTATATCCTCCATGTTGGATACAGGAATATCAGGGAGTGTACAGAACACTGGTATGGGAACATCAGCACCATGCGGCACAGGTCATCTCGCTGATTAAAAATCAGGGTACTCCCACTTGTTGTTCTTGTAATGATTTAAACTTTTTACATTCACAGCACAAAACGTTTCAGTTTTCCATTTTTCCACTGACGTAGACGCTCTACACAAGTTTTTGCATACCACATGAGGAGCCCAATACTTATCTTGGTCCCCCAGTTTAATACCAAAATATGCAAGATATGCTCGTTTCACAAATTCTGTAATGTTTCTTCTCTGTTTTCTTGAGAATATTCACCACAAATGTAGCAAAATACATTAGGGTCATTTAAACACCAGAACCAGAAATATTTCTGTAAAAAAAATTGTAAGAATAAAAAGAAGGCAAATGAAAGTTTATGCTACATTTAATATATAAAATGCAAAAAATTAGTGTAAATAAAAATTGATAATAATATGCTGTGTTTACATTTGTTGTTGGTAAAATCGTCTATTCTGATTCCTGTATCACAAAATCTAGAGCCAAATAATTAAAACTGATGCCATTTCTGGATTCAGCAGACTTGAAATACACTATATTTATTAAAAAAATCTTTGGCAAGTTTAAAAAAGTGTTTTTTGTTGAGCTGTGTAATCGGTACAGTATTTATCTACATTGCATGCAGTGCCTTATATTTGCCTATTCCTACAGACTTTTTCTTTTTTTTTCTTTTGTGCCCCAGATTTTGCAAGCACAATTAATTCATAATTTTGGATATTGACATTCTCCACTTCAATATATTCCAAGCAGCAGATGTAAGAAGATTTGTTGAAAGTAAATACTGCAAAGTATGTGTAAGGTATGAACATGTGTATCTATGTGCAATATTTTGATATAAGACTTATCCACAAATATGTACTGCAAAGCCAACCTAAGCAATCATTGTAATCTGTATACCGTCAGACAGTACAATGTATAATTGTTGGCAACTCTAAAGGAGATTATATTGTCTGCATTTTGGATGCTGTATTAAATACAGAGATTTGTAAATTACCACGAGATGAAACTCAGCTGTTGAGATATTAGCCGCATTGGTGTTGATTTACTAAAAGAATTTAGGCTGTTTACTTAACAAAGTGAATCATTCTGTGAGAAATAATCCTGTTTGAGAATCAGAATGTGGTTAAAATTCACTTTGCAAAAAATCCCCAATCATGTGCAAAACCTGATTTTTGCTTGGAAGTGAATAGACGGCTGAAGTCAGCAAAGTTTACTATAATACCTAACTTCGATGAGTTAACAGCTTAAACCTAAGTATAAGCTAAACTAAGCTTAACCACATTGGGATAGCAGACTCATAAATCTGCTTTGTGTATAGGGGGGGGGGGGACACAGTGATTGTGTAGCACTGCAAAGGTAGAAGTTTTTTATTATGGCTGCCCCCACAGTATATTAAAAAAAAAGCTTTTTAAACACTCTTGAGACATTCGAAATCCAAGTGTGGAGTCTGAGATGGAGGCATAAGGGCATTTCCAGTGATATTGACTTGTTGAATGGGAAAAAATCAGCTGCAATATTCACAAAACAGCTAATGGGAGAAAGATGCCAGAGTATGCAGTGCATTCCAACTTGTTGCATATGAGACTGTATAGTCATAGACCAGTTCGAAGGCCCATATTGACTCCCTTCTACTGTAGCATGTAGCAAAGCATGTGACCTAAAGTCAATGTCAATGTGACCTCTGCCAATGTCTTTATTCCATATACCACAGGTCACCTTTAAAGAAAATGCTTCCACAGGTCAAGGCTGTGTTGGGGGGGAATATGAAAGACAGGGATTTTTTTGGTATTCCCACTGATGCAGGAGAATTTATAACTACCACTGGTCACTGAGGCAGGGAATATGTTACACACACTAACTATTAATGAATGTGTATTTAATATTACTACCCTATCCCTGACACTGGGGCATTTGTTCACTCCTACTGACCAGAAAACTCCCAAAATAATCAGGTAAC
>NC_092859.1:71046967-71135612 GCF_032062135.1 Pyxicephalus adspersus
GGAAAATGCTTTATACTTCAGTTAATATCTAGAGAGAATAGATCATTGCATAATGGATGCTAAAATAATAGTTAATGTGCTTTTATGAGACACCAAGAGCAGTATCAAGACAAAATCTCTGCTAAAATAACAGTTACTGGTTTAGGCAATGAGTCTATACCAGATGAAAAACAATAGATATATTGAAAACAACTAAAAAGCATTGGATGAATTAAATTACGCTTTCAACAAAGTAAATCTATTCATTTTTCTTATCAAAGGTCTGATCCCACAAAAAAACTCCTATAACAAAAATTGTTGAAAAACCTAATGCTGACCATGAAAGAAAGGTGTCAGACTACTCAGTGAGTCACAGCTTGCTATATATGGGACAGCATAGCCACGGACCAGTCAGAGGGCCCATACTGACCACCTTCTACTAAGGCATCTACGAGAGGTGCTGCCGTAGGTCACTCTAGAAAAGCCAGATTCTTTATACTTATTATCAAAATACTTGAAATCTCAGAAGAAATAAGTAAACAAATCAGGTTTTCTTATTCATTACAAACTGTGCCCGAGTAGGGCTGTCAGAAAATCAGGTCCTGGTGCACAGGCATGGAATTAGAAGTCTGTGGCTGTGCAGTAGAGCTGTCAGAGTCCTACTGTGCAGGCGCAATTTTTAGATCTATTTAAAAGAATAAACACATTTATTTAAAAAAAAAAACATTGTCAGACAATTTTCTGCCTAACACTGTTGTGGTTCCCTAAACCTGGATCATCAAATTTCAGCTTGCAAAAATGTGCAGTAGGATGCGATTTTCTGACAGTTCTACTGCGCATGCATGGATACAAAATGTCAGTAATTTGGTCCTACTGCGCAGGACTGAGATTGATTTTGTGTCTGTGCAAAAGAGCTGCCAGAAAATCCGGTCCTACTGTGCAGGCCCACTGGTGGCTAGGTCCGCCACTGCACTAGATGTACCTCGGAGAATTCTACATTGTCTCAACCATAGTCATATGGCTATTACATCTAGGGACAATTAACCTACCATCATGTTTTGTGATGTCGAAAGAGTGCTTGGAAGAAACACACAAAAACAAATGGAGGACAAAACCCATGTTGACAGTGTCATGGCCAAGATTCATACCTAGGAACATAGCGCTGCATGAGATGCCACAGAGCCATCATATCAATCAAATGATTTTGGCCCTCCTAGACCATTATACTATGTTTTTTAATTTTTCCCCTCTTTTTCACATATTTACTTCTCTCTGTATCCAAAAAGGGGTGCTCAAATAACACTTTGACCACACTTTTTTGCCTCTTTTATACCCTTTGATCACACTCAAACCCCTTTGCATTTACATTTTTCAGGTTGGTGTGTTTTTTTCTTAATTTCTACAGCACAATCTTATCAGAAAAACTAGCTGAGCTCTGTTTTAAATACTTATCTCCAATTCTTAACACCTATGAATTAAGTACAAAATAAAGTCCAATAGTAGAAAAGCAATAAATAATATCCATACAGTTTCTAGGCCTTACTGCTACATCTTGGAAGATTATCACTTCCAAGACATCTTTTGGGAGCTGTGGGTAAACTTTCTCCCTATAAATGTTTTAACGAGATCCTATTACCTCACTATTCCACTGTTGCAGCCTCCCTAAGGCCGCGTACACACGCTCAATTAGGCTGTGTACAAATGTAAGATTTTTGTCATTGGAAAGGCTGTTCGGATGACGGATGAGGAGCACTGTACACACGCCAGATTCTCTTCTGATATCAGCCCTGAGCCGATTTTTGGACGAGAACCATTGCACGTGTGTCTATAGCCTAAGCCTCTTTGACATTCAGCACACATGGTTGACCCCTGCAATGGGCTGTGATTCTTTTCTCCATCCTCTACACCACTTGGTGCTGGGTAATCTTGATTACCCTGTGACTGTGTCCAGGTCTGACAATAATCACAATGACTGAAAATGTATTTGACAGGCAGCTTCTATACTGAAGACAATTGCCACAGAGAGCATATTTTCTTGCACCTGCACAGCCCAGTTTTTGCTAGTGTAAAGTGATGTAGTCTTCAGCTAATAGCTAACAAAATCTAATCAAAATAGATGCCTTTTGGTGATCCCAAATGTCAGTATCAATAGTTTGTTCTACTTCCCTGCCAAACTGACCCACCACACCAGAATGGGGCCCGAAAGTGCAAAGAAAGGAAGTTGCACTTAGTATAGTATGTATAGACAAGCCCTAAACGGGTTTACTACATGAGAAGCTAGCAAATGGTATTACTGGTTCAATTATCTTGACAGGTATTGTATAAACCTGCAAATACACACCTTTGTTTTGTCTCTTCTTCAAAGTTTTTTTAAGATTAATGGTAACAAAGATATAGGGTTCACTAGAGGACAGTCACAGACTAGATAATCCGATAAAAAAGTTTGATGAATAAAATAAATAGATATAGCATGCTAAAATTAATATTTAATACTTCTATTGCTTTTCATTTGGCATGGACTCATCAGCTAACACAATTACTGTTATTTTTAGCCAAGATTTTCTTTATTTGATACTGCTCTTTGTAGAGATGCCCCAGATAAACACTATTGTTTTATCATCCAGTGTTGTGATTTAATCTCTTAAAAAAATAAAAGGGTATTGTTTTGGAGTAAGTACTTCTTTTGAATTAAGTCATATTTCCATTGGAAATCCTAGCTATACTTGTTGGCTATAATGTTCTACTGGTATTGAGGGCTATGACTGTCAGAAGTCAGCATCAGAGGGTGTTGATTAGCCTACTTACAAAATAACATCTTTCCGGCTTGCTGTTAGGCTGTTTTGTAAAATTATAGCCAACAAATGCATTCTCCTAAAGCCAGGAGGGCTTACATTTTGTTTACTTAGGACATGTTCTCACTCATCCCCTTAACCCACCTCCTCAGCAAATTGCAATTAACTCTTAAACTCAGTGCACTTAATCAACACAATTTTTTATTAAATTATATTTCTTATAACTGACAATTCCCCATCAGTTTTTGTGACAGTACTATACATAGAGGTTTTGCAATTAAAACACAGTGGACCTGATGTAATAAAGTTCTTCAAGACTGGAGGAGAAACACCTTCATTGGTGAAGCTGGGTAATCCAGCAAACCTGGAATGGATTTCCTCAAAGTCATTTGCTATTTGTTTTGCAAATATTTTCAGTCCTGGACCAGATCCATTCCAGGTTTGCTGGATCACCCATTTCACTGATGAAAGTGTATTCTCTCCAGCCTTGGGGAGCTTTAAAAAATCAGTATGGCTTTTTAGGGCATACAGCATTTTTTTACCCTGATTTTGCTTATCAATAGTGTATCAGAGCACAAATTTAGATGCAGTACAGACAGACGTATTATTTTTGAAAGATCATCATTTTACCAATGTTTGTCTTGTTGTCCCAGCTGTTTGTATGTTTTAGGAACTAGAGATAAGCACCACATCTCTGGTTAGATTAGCAAAGGGAGACTGATTATGGAAGTTTTATATTTAAACTCAAAACAAGGAGACAATAACAAACAGAGTACCTTTTCTTAATCAATCTGATATCAATATTTCCAATACCTGCACATTTTTCAAATCAGTGTCTTTCAGAAGATCCACTCAGGGTGGGGGCTGCAGCAGTACAAAGGGGTTTTGCTGGCCTCACTAGTACTAGAGGTCAGAGGAGAATGGCAAGGCTGCCTCAAGCTGATAGAAAGGCAACGTTAATTCAAAGAATCCCTCCTTACAACCAAGATATACAGAAGAGCATCTCTAAATGCCCATCACATGGAGCAGATGGGTTGCAGGAGCAGAAGACCCCACTAAGTGCTTCTCCTGTCGGAGAGGAACAGGACCCTGAGACTGCATTTCACAAAAACTTGCCAAAATTAAACAAAAAAAGGTTAGAAAAAAGTTGCCTGATCTGATGAGTTTCAGTTCTGCAACATTCAGATGGTTGGGTTGGAAATTGGCATCAACAACATGTAAGCATGGACCATCCTGCTATGTAGCAATGGTTCAGACTGGTGCTGTAATGGTGTGGGGGATATTTACTTGCCAAACTTCTGGCCTCTTAGTACCAGTTGGGCATCGTTTAAATACCACCGCCTACCTTAATATTGTTGCTGACTACGTTTATCCCTTTATGGATGCAGTCTACCCATATTTTAATGGACATTTAGTAGCATAACATGAAATAATGTCATAAACCAACTCAAATTGATTTGAACATGATAAGTTTGTATTCAAATGAACTTCACTCCTCACCGGACCCCAATCCAATAGAACACCATTGGGATGTGGTGGATTGGGAGATTTACATCATGAATGTACAGCCAAAATTTCTAAAACAACTGCTTTGTCCCCTTGATGACTGGTGGGCAACTCTTTCATCAGACTTTTCCAGGCTGTAGGTAGGACCTCTCTGTCATTACGTACAAAAAACAGTTCTACAACTAAACAAGAATTAAACGCTTGCAGTGCTGTGAAAGCTTCACTGCAAGGTTGTTGTTTATTTTATTTTTTTGGGGGGAGTTTGGCTTTAAAGCATTGCATATATGAATCTAGTGCACATACAGACAAGTTGTATGGTGATTATCACAACTGGTCTACCCTCTAGAGCTTCACTGGGGATAATATTGCAACGGTGATAGTAATTTATATAGCTTAATGTGCTGAAAGTAAAGGTACAAATAAAAAGTACAAATGTGCAGTGGATTGTAGTGTTTAATAAGTATGTTGTGTGGGTACTGCTAATGAAGCTTTAAAAAAGGGATGTGTTAATTGATTTTTATAACATTGAATGGTATGTGCACTCTAAGGTTTAACAAAATATATTTGCTACACTTCCAACTGACACCATCACTAAACCACACATCTTCTACAAACAGACATATTTGCAAATAGATGTGTTTGACATGACAAAAGAGGAAGACAGATTTGTAATATTCTTCTGTGGTTTACCATTTATCAATGAATGCCTGATTTAATGTTTCAATAAGTTCATTAAACTGTCTACTCATTGAGATCAGAAGGATGTCTTAACTATAGATGCAGCTAAAATAAAGGATTCCATTGCAGGATTTAGCTTTTAGTTTATAATACCTTTTTCCTTTATGACAGCAGGAAGGTATGGGGAGTCAAGCTAGGCATGCATATTTAGAAAAGTAAGACATCATTTTCCTTTATGTAATTTTGGACAGCTTATAGAGAGCATAAACCTATGGTTGTGGCTATAATTTTTGTTACAAAACTGAACAATGAAAATCCTAAGTGAGAATAGTGAATATACCTCAATTCTGTGGGATAGGCCACTTTCGGGCCTGATTAATTAAAGCTCTCCAAGACTGGAGAAGATAGACTTATATGGGTAAACCTGGGTGATCCAGCAAACCTGGGATTCACCCATATTAGTCTATCTTCTCCAGTCTTGGAGAGCTTTATCAAAACAGGCTCTATATCTTCATAAGATGAAATATATGACTTGATTCACTAAATGTCTCTAAACACTAGACTCCCCATTTGCCCCCCACACCCGCACTCCAACTCACCATTAAATTAAGTCTTAAATTAAAAAAATAAAGTATTTATTTCCTCATCCAAAGTTACAAATGCAGGAGGGACACTGTAAATAGAATAAGGCATTTTTCATTGTTGGAAAATATGTTTCCTACAACAGAGAGTCCATTTTGTTCCATGAAAGGGGAGGCCGATTGTGTGTCACACTGCTGTGCTCTCCTCCTTTGACTTGTATAGCAGTCATTTTCCATTGCACATTCATGGATCCCTCCTGATGGATCAATGTACAACATTGTGTGACCCCTATACACGTCAGATTCCTATAATTTTCTGACATGTGTAAATATATTTCTTAAAATAAGTGGTTTTGTTTAAAATAAATAAATAAATAAGTGTAAGGTTATACAGTTTTTGAACATATTTAGAGTAAAGTAAATTATATTCTTAGACACAACTTTTCTAAATGTTAATGTTGAAGCACCATCTTGTGGTAACATTGATGTACTACAAGAGTGGAGGGTATAATAGCCATGGTGTTACATGTTCTTTTTAAACATGATAAACGACTCAATTGTCATTATAATTATAATAAGTTAACACTCAAGACACCAAGTTTGGAATAAAAGGATTGTGATCTTTTATTGAACGATTTCATTATTCTTAAAAAACTTTATTAAAATATACACAACCTAAAAAAACTAACTTTAAATTACTGAAAAAAATGAGTTATGGTATAAAAACTCATACGATGAAAGTCTTTTTGGGAATAAACCTTAATTTGAGAAAACCATTCATCTATTCACAAGGCGGCTTAAAATCCCCCCCTCCCCCAACTGCAGCCTGATCTACTACTAACTGCATGTTCATGTTAAATGTATCCAAACCAATATCCAAGAAGTGAACACAATTCTCATGGAACAAGCCAACAATATCGCCTTTTCATTCTGGGTGCCTAAAAGAGAATCCTCAAACAGAAGACACTTTTGCAAAGGTTTATTACTATTTTTTCACATTTTGTTCATAAAAGAGCAAATTATAAGAAAAGGACCACATCCTACTAAATGTAATTTCTGAAAAAATGATTACAAATCTCAGACATACAGGTATGAATCAGGTAATCTTCAGGTGATCAGGTGATCTTCCTAATGGTACCTGACAAGGATTGTGGAGGCTCTGCATTGATCAGCTCACGGTTAAGTGAAGTATTCCTATTGTTACTAATATCATTAGTTGCATTATCTTTGATGTTACTAAGAAATGCAAAATATTAATTTGCTTTTTCTCACTCATTATGGGTTTATTTCATTTGAATCTAAGACCAAACACGAAATGATAGTGATCAAAGTCAAACTATTTGATTCCATTAAATATAACAGTTAAAGAAAATAGACAGTGAAGGTCATACTTAACTAAAAGAAAATCTGAGAAATAAACAAAAAAAATAAAACAATTGGATGAGAATCGGTATTCATGGAGCGGGGTGACTGTTGTAATAATGGAAACAATATTGAAGCGTACGGCTTGGCAACAGTTGTCTCATACAACTTAGGACTACACTGACATCACGCTGCGCCTCCCTTGTTTTTCTGTCTCTAGTACAGTTCATGAATTTAGTGCAATATAAAGGTGAAAATTGTCATTCAGAATATAGGAATTTTTTAGAAATTTTTTTTTGTTTCATTATTAATAAAACATAAAATTTTAACATAATTTCCAAATTTTTCTGTGGACCATTAACATTTTCTTGTGGCCCACCAGTGGTCCATGGACTACTGTTTGGCAACCACTGCTCTTGAAGCACCTCCCTAATAAAATAAAATATTATAAAAATAATAAAAAATAAATAAAAACGTTTTCAACCCCAAAAAAAGAAAAAACCTAAATAAAGAAAAATTGTGTGTGCTCACTTTTGCAATAACTAATGTTGTACAATTGTAAATGGGAGGTTTCATCCAGGTGACATCTGAAAAAAGTTCTCCTTTTAAGTTTTACTTCTTAATCAGCATTGTCACAAAACACAAGTACAGGCATGTACTGTTGGACCCTCTCTTTTTTTTAGATGTGCTGTCCATCCTTTTCAACCATAGCAAGTTGAAGGTTTCATAAAGTGCATGACCCAGTTCAAATCATCCTAAACCACCATCTCTGCCTTCCATGGAATGCCCAGCCAATAACCAATGAGCCATGAACAGGTGTCTTCTACTTCCTTCCATGCCAAATCCAGCATACTCTCTTTCACATTTTACAGAATTCAGAGTGCTAACTTAGGGCTGTTGATTAAAGACTTAAAACAAGCAAAGAGCGAGGATGATGACATTCAGTGCACTCATGCCCAAGCCTTTTTTTCCTTCAAGGAGAAGGACTATCCATAGGAAGAACAGCAGGCAGTATCATTATGTGAGGTCATTCCTCCCCAGGCCATTTTGTTAACTAGGGTTCCCAGAGGATTCCAATAGTAGAAGTGACACCTCCTAGGGATTTCTTTAAGATTGGGCAGGGTCCTCCTCCTGTGTCATTGTTTGTATCTGTCTGTCATTTGCAACCCAACTATTTAATGTACAGCACTGCATAATATGTTGGCGCTATATTTGTACTGTTTATTACTAATAATAACTGAATATAGTCAGGAGGAGGTGGTAGATGACAATATGTGTGCCTAAACCCAGGTTAAAGGCATGGAAAAGCATAACTCACCTTATAATTGCAAAATTTGTCAGCAGCTCCTGAAACGGCACAGGAATGTTTGCAACTGGGGCACCACTCGCCAACATTGACTTCCACTACAAATGCTACTGTATTGCTGTATAGTAACCAGCCTTCCATCCCACAACTTTTAGAGCTGAAAAAGAAGTACAACCCAAACCCCCCCCACATCTACCACATCAGCTGCTGGTGCTGCAGCTGATAAAATGTGCTATTAACCAGCAGAACAAAAAATAAATCACCTTTCTGTGCTACTATGTGACCAAGAACATGTCCCTGCCACAGCTGTTAGTGAAAGAGCGCACCTGAACATGGATGCATGGCCCCACAAACATGGGCAGGGGTGTTACTGATCATTTAGGGGTGCTGGATGAATCAAGTGGTTGGCAGATAGATGTACACTTCTATTTTTGGTACTACCAATATTTTTACCAGATTGCCCACCTCTGGCTTCTGGATCTATAAAGCTCCACAGAGCATACTCTGTCTTAACTACTGTAACCACATAGTACTGTAAAGGCTCAAGCTGTCATGTGGCTGACCGTGTGCAACTCTAACCAGGGAAGGTGGTGAATGATAATATGCCCAACCTCCTGGCACCTTTTTGCCTTAAAAACCTGAAGCAAATTCCTTACACGACCCATGTGATAAACTTGGTAGTTCATCACATCGTGATCAACTACCCAGGCTTAAGCTGCGTACACACTTGCAATAATTATCGTTGGAAAAGAACGACTAACGACCAATCATCGGATAATCGTTAACAAAAAAAGTGCACAACGACGCCAACGAACGAGGATTGTCACTGGAAACGAACGACCGTCCTGGCGGATCTGATTGAGCAACGATCCTTCACTATCTATTGTGTGTACGGTCGCTCAGTGATCGTGGATGTTTCTGTAGTACACTTTCTCCTTTCCATGTCACTTCCTGCATGGTTCAAAAGATCACATATAGCGCATGAACACTATTGGTGGATTATATTTGAACGATCCTATTGTTACAATATGTACAGAATTGTGCACAATAAGATCGTTCAAAATAATCGTACATAATCCTTAGTCATTCGTTTTCCAATGATAATTATTGCAAGTGTGTACCTAGCTTTACAGTTGCTGCTTGATAAGGCCAGGAAAATCTGCTCTCTTTTTCAATTGTCTTACCCAGGTGCAACTCATTTGGTGGATGTGTAGTGGTGTGACGTCCCTATTCACTGAAACTCAAACTCTGATATAATGCAGTGATTCTTCCAGCAACAGAAAGCTTCCAGGGACAATATATGTGCATTGGACACAGGAAGAGGGGGAGGGTGGCATTGATACAAAAGAAGAATAGGAAGAGGAGGTGACTATGCCAAGGATATTCTATCCTTTGTGAACCCCAGCTATTATTCTTGGGTGGAAGAAGCTGCCAGAGGACACAATTGTGGTGCCTATACTCACATACATCTGGATCCTTAGGGATAAGGCTGCGTACACAGGTGCAATAATTGTCGTTGGAAAGGATCTTTCACGATCCTTTCCAATGACTAAAGACTGCACGATGCATTAACGAGCGCTGTACATACAGCACAGTTCTCCTCTATGAACAGGGGAGTGGGAGAATGACGGAGCGGCACCTCGCTGCACTCTCTCTCCCTTCACTTCCATTACGATCGTTCGTCAGCCATCGTCTGTGAATCCGCCAGGAGGGTCGTTTGGATGATGGACGATGAGCGCTGTACACACGCAAGATTCTCGTCTGATATCAGCCCTGAGCGGATTATCGTATGAGAACCATTGCACGTGTGTATCCAGCCTAAGTTTAACTAAGAGTCATAGGAGGGCCTTCATGTCGCTCTGCTTTCAAAAACGCCCTTGTAAAAGTCACATCAAAACAGTAATTATTACTGGGTAGGCATATTCTTGGATCCACATCACAAGGTTCAAATACTGTAACTCATTCCGGCAGTGCAGAAGAAAGCCACACATGCCTTCCTATAAGGAAGTACTTTTATGTTGTTTTTACATCTTTTCCTGCTGGCAGCATGGATACATATTCTAATGTTCTCAGCTCTGCCACTTATGGGAAACAAGAAGGATGTAACAGTAGCACCAGCGTTGATAGGAAGCAGCAGCCAAACATAGCTACTAATAGCCCCCACAGGCAGCACTTGGTCATGAAGGTCAATAAGTGTTTCAGCTGCAGCTACATAACTTCATCCTTTCAGATGTAAAAATCCAATTGACAAATAGGTGTCCAAAATAGACAAAGACCAGGGCTTGCTAAATATGCACTAGAAGTGCTCACCTAACCTGATGCAAATATTTTACCAGAAAGAGTGTTTAACACAGCTGGGGGTGGGGTGCCAAGCAGGCCTTTCAACAGCCTGTAGTGACCTCCAGATCTTAATTAACATTAACAAGGCTTGGAACCATGATGATTACTAAACCCCCTGGTATATCATCTGCAAGATGCTGCCACGTTATTGTCTATGATATAGTATATATTTACTAAATAAAAACCCACATGTTCTGCCCTCTGCCTGGTGGTGCTGTTGCTACTGCTGCCTCCATATTCTTCTTACTACAACCTATATGCACTCATTCTGATTACTAAAATACTGGCACTGGGATGCTAAGCAATCCTAATGTTTCTGGCAATGTTTCCTTCTACTCGTTCAAACCTACCATCCTCCCCTCCTTCAGCTGAACTCCCCACCCCAAAACGAGTGACCTTTCCAATGCATTATGCCTCTTCTATAATACCTAAATAATGTTTCTGGAAGAGTCCACCAAGGCCTTCAGCCTCTGTTATGAGACATAAATATTTTAAGAAGATTCCTCCAAGGCCTTCTGCCTCTGTCATAGGGGTCTGTATGAATATATTTTATTAGGAGGACCCTTTTAGTGGTCATAGCCTCTCAACTGATGTACCAATCAACTGTGGATAAAGTATGCCCAATATTTTTATTATATTGCCATTATATTTATTGTTTTAATCCAATCTAACGTCTAATATATTAAAGTGTTTGGGTACTTTTCAACTACTAACTCATAAATGACACCTTGTGATTTGATAACACCGGGAGAACGATTTTAGGACCCTGGAGAACTGTGAATAATGAAAAATTTGTCCAAGGTAAACAAAATGGTTCTTCTTACTGCTGTACACATTCCCCCTTCTTTTTTAAATTAAATTTAGCTGATGAGACCATAATTAATCACCAAATTAAAAGTAAACTCTTCTGGGCAAGGTCCTTTCCTTCTATTGTGTCACTGTCTGTATCTGTCTGTCATTTGCAACCCCTATTTAGTGTACAGCACTGTGTAATATCTTGGCAGTAAATAAATACTGTTTATTATTATTATTATTATTATTATTATTATTAATAATAATAATAATAATAATAATAAAATATATTTTCCATTGACTTCAGTAGTATTCAGATTTAGGCTCAGGTGTATTGCCCAAACAGCTTAAGAACCGAACAGAGACACGTTGATGCAAACCTACAGCTATATCTGATTCTCTAACTTGCCAGTACTTACTTTATTTAGGTTTTACTACATGTAATTTCACTTTAAGAAATGTAAGTACTCAAAGTAAAGTAATAGCACATTCTTTCCTACTAAAATACTACTGCAGAGGATTTACATTGTTCTGTCAGATAATATGTAAAATGTATAATATGATAAATCTGAAATGTACAAATACACTAAAACACCACAAATGTTTAGTTTTTGTGTAATTTATCCGCTCAAGAAACCAGGTATAGTTCTTATTCTTGATCAATGTGAATTTGCCTAACTTTATCTATGGTGCACACAGCATGATCTTGTTTATTGTACTCAGTCTGCTGCTTTTATTGGTGTTCCAGCATTTCAAGCTATGTGTACTTTTCAAGCAAAGACCAAAGGTAGATGTCACTATGTAAACTTAGAGGGTAAAGTTTATTTTTTTAGATAGCGGTAAACATATGACTTGACAAAATTTCGGAAAGGAAATCCTGCCAAAGGATAAACATGAAACCTGCTACTGTTGAACTGTCCTTCTGAAACTGCTAACTACCTGGCTGCTATTCTGACTCTTGCTTTCAATAATCTGGAAGTATTAAAGCTAGTGGGTCAGCAAAATCCAGACAAGTAGTTATATTAAAGGATGGCAGCCTGTATATTTCTATAGTGACCTGCTTCCAATAAATTTGTTTTTTAATCACTCCTTTATAAAGGGGCAAATAAACCTAAAATAAAAGTTACATGTCTTTAAACCCAAATGCCAAGACTCACACATATGGATTACTTTTCAAATATCTTTACAAAACATGAGAAATATTACATTTTATATACATAGGGTTGCCACATTTTCAGCACAAGATTACCAATCACTGTGAATATACCTTTTTTTCAAGGTGTATAGGAATCCCAAGAAGGTATAATCCATTAAGTGCATGGTGCAGGTTTGTTGTTCAAATCGTAAATGATCTGGGGCAAAGGTTGTTTTTCAGACTATGAAAAAATGGGTGAAGGGTTGTTGTTAGGATTGTAAAAGACCTGAAGCAGGGGTTGTTTTAAGACCTGGATCAGAAGTGTGTTGAGACTGTAAAATACCTGGGACAGGAGATGTTGTTAAGATTGTAATACACCTGGAGCAAGGGTGTTGTTAGAATTGTAAAAAATGTTGGGAAAGGATAATGTTAGGATTGTACATGACCTTGGTCAATTGTTAAAGACATTGGGAAGGGGTGTTGTTACAAGTGAAAAATACCTGGGGCAGAAGTGGTTTTAGGATTGCAAATCACCTGGGGCACCCTTGGGGCATGGCTGAATAAAACCCAAAACTACTTACTGTATATCTGGCACAAATGTGAAAAAGTCCTTGTGTGTCTACTTTTTTTTTTAACAGCTCTTTATTACTGCAACATACTGCAATTTTCAGAATTAAGAAAGAGAATTTGACCAGATAGAATTTTAAAAAACATAACATTATCCGTCAGTCTTTTGAGGTCACGTTTTGGTGCATATATAATACAGTATTTGCAGGAGAGGAGTATATATGATAGGAGTGCTCACAATGTGTGGAGAATATGACACCAGGCAGTAGACCTTCATGAGCATATATTTCTTAGTGAATCATTCATTACCAGTCCAGTACTGTTTTTTATATGGTAATGTACATACATGGTCTGGTAGCCTTAGGTAACTTTGCTGTCTGTGCCAAAAAGTTTAGTATGGTGTCCCCAAAGAAAAGTATACCCCAGCCAATTTCAGTTAAGTTAATATGGGGAAATCATAATTTTTTTATATAGAATTCACACACAGGACAATGCAAAGTCCACATTAGAACATGGCAGAATTTAACACTCACTTAAAATGTAGGTAATGTTCAGCACTGCAAGTTGGTTGACTGCTGTGCACCCTTACATTTGGGGAATTAATGGGGATGGTGGTGATTGGTTCGGTACTGTCCACGGTCAAATGTTGAAATGCTAGTTTATTAAGAACCAGCACAGTGGTTGGAGTGGCTGAACAACAGACAAGGCCAACTGTGCAAGCTGACCAGGAGTTCCCATTGATCCATACAAACCATAATAGCAACACTGCAGGGAATAGGGAAAAGAGCAAGTAGCCAGACGGGTGCTTGGCCCATTCCTAAGGGTGATAAGTGATGTCTGCTGCCCTGAGGTGGGTCAAGCAGTCACACAAGTCAGAGGATGAGCGTCAGTCTGAAAATATCAAGCCATCAATGAGCCAGTAAAATGCAGCAAAGGCCCGAGACTGTAAACACAATCCAATACTAGCCAGGTGCAGACTGTTTGTGTGTGGAATTCCCTTAGCAGTCTACTCTTTTATGTTTCAGGCTGGGAAGATGCTAAGGAGACATTGTCTACACTGGGATAACAGTGCAGATAAAATATAAAAGCTTTCTTTTTACAATCACCTATTAAATACAAATTAGTGCTGAACCTTATTAGATATAAACACTTTGATCTTTCTACATACAGCTTTAAAAACGTTAGTCAGTACCTGGATTTTTGTATGACTAGCTTGGTCCAATCCCAAGGTTTTAGCAAGCACCCTTTTACACCATGGTATCTTTATTGAACAAATAATTTACACAAATAAGGTCAAGGAGAATGGGATGTTAACCTTTGGAACAATTTAGGAAGTTTATTCACATTTCAGACATTGAGATAACATCAGAGGATAATAAAGTGTCCTGCCCTAAAAAAAGCTTCATAAAGTTTAGGTACTGACTGAGTTTGTTCTCATAAAAGATCTGATCATGTACACCATGCCCCAATAATAATAACAAAAAGTAGTGTTCCTTAAAAGGAGCATTTTATAGTTATATTAGACAATAGTCTTGTAGTGATGTGAAGGTTGCCAGAAGGAACCACTGACCACACAGGTTACAAAGAAGAATGACACCCCTGAAATTGTCAGTTTCCTAAAAGCTTTTGTCATGGGATTTCACTTCAGCTGAGCAGCATTCAGTTATAAGGACTTCTGGTGCATATAATCATTCTTTTCTTTTACAGGTACAACTCTTGGGGCATACATTGATCTGAATCCTCTGTTATCCACTGCAGTCGCAGCACATTTAGATCACATTAGGGATTTTGTAGGAGGGCTATAGAACTGTAATTCCTATGCTATGTAACATCACCAATCAAACTTGTATGGCAAATTAGACAAGATGTGAGAAACATCTTAGCACTAGTTTTTGTTGTACATCAAACTGTTGGCAAGAGGTAGCAAGGAGGGTGTTTATAGTATTGCTTCCAAAAACCATATTATTATTATGATAATTAATAAACAGTATTTATACAGCACCAACATATTACGGAGAGCTGTACATAAATAGGGGTTGCAAAAAACAGACAGATACGAACCAAAAAGAGGAAATGTGTAAAAAGGATGATATGGTTAAAGACAATAGGTAAGACGGGTAAATAAAAAGAATCAGGAAACTTTATGTGTTCCAGAATTTTCAAGTCAGAGACCAGACCTCAACCCAACAGAGATGATGTGGCAGGACCCCATATCAGTTTTTCATGTGAAGGAGCTAAGAAGTTGCAGTTAACACTTTGGAGAAAATTCTTGTTAATTGACAGCTAAAGGAAATATTTGCTGTTAGGTTGGTGTTCAGTGACACATAAGAGCTCAGCTGTTTGTGTTTTATCTGCTTATGCACATATGGGGTGTACAAATTTTGTTTGGCAACTGTAAGCAGGGATGTATTTGAGACTGACCCTTTTTATTTGGCTTATCAGCTACACTATAGTTTATTTTTATTCTTCTATGTGATGCTTTTTATTTGGACACATTAGTTACTTGGAGGTTAACAAGAGGAATCTCTGAGAACTTTGGGGAACCCAGGTGATCTTCTGAAAAAAGTTTAGCAGCGGATTGCACAGCACAGGATTGTTGCTTTGAGTGCTCAGCACAGGATCGTTGCTTTGTTTACTGGACGTTTTGCAATTTTTAAAGAAGATTCTTTGAGATTCTAGATTTAGATTGGAGCTGGATGCTGCATTAAAATTTTCCTATCGTTTCTGTTTTGTGACATTGGTCATTAAGACAAGAGATGTTTTTACCCAGCAATAACTGACGGAGTTTTACATTTCCCTTTGCATAAAATGGCTGCACTCATTACTTGAAGCCTAAAACTAGCATAATCACAGGTAGGTCATTTACTTCAGCACGATTTACTCTACAGATTATTATTATTATTAATAAACAGGATTTATATAGCACCAACATATTACGAAGCACTGTACATTAAATAGGGGTTGCATATTGACAGATGAATACTGACAGTGACACAGGAGGAGAGGACCCTGCCCCGAAGAGTTTACAATCTAAGAGGTGGGGGAATTAACACACAATAGGAGGGGAGATATGACCCAATTTTTTCTACAAGAGCACAGTGTAATGGGATAAATGTTTTATAAACAGAAATGTAGTTAATGTTTGCACTGTGTATCAGACACACACATGGGTCTTCCTGTGGTAAGAACTCAGACATAGAAGTCTCCCATGTGACCAGGGTGAAGGATACACACAGCAGCTGCTGACACAGAGAAGTCTCAGCTGTGGGCGGGGTTTCACACGCAACTTCTTACTATTGGCAGAGCGCCAACAAGGCTCGTGCAGCCCACGAGTTCTTAGCATTTAGTGGGTTGGATGCTGGGAATTGTAGTCTCACACACCTCCCTGCTTCCATTGGCTGTTGGCCTTTCGGTCCTGAGAAGGGGGGCCAGCAGAGACATATTGCGCAGGCGCGGCGTTGCTGCTTAGACACACAGAGCGGAGGAAAGATGATGGCTGGAGTGAGAGTGAGACCTGTGGCTGACCAGCTACGGGTACTACTGAGACATGGAGCTTGGCAGAGCAGGTGAGGAGGCCGGAGGGAGTTGTTGGAGTTGTCAGTATTGTATAAATGTTTCCATTGTATAAGGAATGTATAGGCGGCCTTGCCCCTGTGTTGTAGTGAACTGTGTAATGTGTACGTAGTGGTCTGTGTGTCGAGTGGGGGCCCCTCTGGTTACCATGGCAACATAGTGCTGGCTGACCACCCAGGAGCATTGAGCTGGTAGGGGGAGGGTAGAAATTTTTTTATTGTGATTTCCTGCTAATTGGAAGGGATTACTGCTACGATTTGTCCCGATTTCCAGGGAAAGTCCTAGAGATGTGTCATGTATGCAGAAAAGCCCAGCCATGTGTGTGGGGGGATAAAGCCTTTGTTTTTTGGTTGTTAATCAATTGCCTTCAGTTGTGAAATTCATATTTTAAAAGATTTGTTTAAATAAATCTCCTTGTACGGTGATTGGGTTGGCTTATTGGGAAAACAGAAAAGTATTTGTTCTGTTCATTGGCTCTGATCGGTATGGCATCCAGCATTTTCATTTACATTGAGACCCATTTTTTACTTAGGTCATGGTTCAAAAAGGGGCTGAAAATGTCTTTTAAAATCCAGATTCCAATCAAGATATGCCAAGGCTCTCATCATGAGGGTATCGATCACTCTCCTGCAACATGTTTTATTCCAATAGCCCCAGAACAAAATATGGGGCCCCCTCCATTGATGTTCATATGAAGCATGGTCAGTGCTTTACTACTGGGGCCATTTCTCTCATTGGCCAATGCTGGTTATCTCTTTAGCCAATCACAGAGCTCCTATTTGTTTTTGATTGGCCAAACACAAAATTCTGCTTTTAATGTGAACAAATACCTGAACACCCACGCAAGAAATCCAGACAAATATGCCAACGGAATGCCGTTCATGTGATACAGAAAACTTTATATTTCTTTTGTTTGTGTATCCAAACAAGTATCACCCATATTGGGCAGCCATTTATATTTAGAGATCTTTTTTATAATCAGTACATTTATTTCCTGTGATCATTGGTTATGTATGGGAATGTCAGTGAAGCCTTCGGTATAGCTGTACTGATAACCTGACCACACACATGGACGAATTGAAGACATTGTCTAGTTCATAGGTGTTCTCCCCTCTGAGCTGTTGAGTGATTGCAGCACTTATTAGCAGCTGGTTGGTATTGTCTGTAGTGCCCATGTGGACCAGAAACCTCCATTGTCCTATTGTTCAGTGTGGGGGAGTAATTGTTGGCACATCTGCTCATTCATTACTAAAAAGGAGACATTTGCATTGATTTAAAGAGCAGGTTAGATTAGGGACAGCTTTGTCCCTAGACAAAGGTTTCAGCCCTTTAAGATAAATGGAGCCAGTTTATCACATGTAAATAAGATGTGAGTACAC
Organism: Pyxicephalus adspersus; assembly: GCF_032062135.1. Classification (NCBI taxonomy): domain Eukaryota; kingdom Metazoa; phylum Chordata; class Amphibia; order Anura; family Pyxicephalidae; genus Pyxicephalus; species Pyxicephalus adspersus. The sequence goes on from NC_092859.1 coordinate 71,064,958, forward strand.
ACCAGGGTCTGCATTCCTCAGGATATCCCACATATGTGTGTACTATTTACTACTTCTTTATTTTTCCTGCCCAGGAAGATTAAGGGTTCCTTGTATCATGACATAACTGTTTACATAACACTAGGAATGTGTCAGGGATGTGTTACCAGCGGATCATTAGAAACTTCCTGACCTGGGACCTCCACTTACATCCCACCAGTTGTGTGATTGTTGGTGGTCACATGGTCATCCGTTGTTACATAAGTGTGCTGTATGTTTGTGCTTTACACATTCATTCTCTTTTAATTAGCTGAGTGTACATTTGTGCCACGTTTTCTGGTCAGCCGTCATCTATTTTTAATGCATGTAATCACACAATTTTTTTGTTTGCATTTTCTTTTCTTTTTTTTTTTGTAGAAGAAAGAAAACACTCCTAGATTGTAAGCTTTTCTGTGCAGGGTCATCTTTTACTCCCCTGTTTCTGTCATTGACAACCCCTGTTTGATGTACAACGCTATGTAATATGTTGGCACGATATAAATACTGTTTAATAATATAATCCACCATGCTATGGCTGGGATTGGATGTGACACAATTAGTTTAGGTAAGGGCCCAGTAACGCCAGGCCTGTCTATTGCATGCCGGTTATGTTTTCTGTTGCTGTATGCAGCCAATAATTTCATTTACTTGCCAATGGACTAGAAAATTACTAGATTAGACTAGATAGCAATGCACTATAAAACACTGCTTTGTGGTATACATTGGCTGATGTGAGTTTGGGTGCATTGAATTTGAAAGACGTCACATACTGCAGCTGAAGGATCTATGTTATAATAATATATATGGGCTTTGTCACATGGTAGCAGTGGAGGCGCACTTAGAAACTTCATGACCTCTTTTGAAGTGTTGGGGTAGATCTACCACCGCCCAGTCTCAAAGACTATAAAATAGAGTTTGCCTTGTGTACAGATAAGATTAGTATCCTATTTGCTTTCCAACTTGATGTCACTGCAGAGTCTAGTTGCTGTGTTACAAATTAGTACATAATCTTTAAACCTAGAAACTTCAGTGCGACCATATGATAATAAACTGCATAAGGCATCAGTAAATACCACACGTTAAAGTAATCATTAGATTCACAGGTCTAGGAGGAATAAATTTATTAATCACATTGGCTCTTCTTTTTGCTAAATCTTCTTATTTTGTAGAATATCAGTCATATTAAATGACTAATAGAGGGCCTAATAGAGTGGATGTGATAGGATTTAACTTTCACAAAAAGTCAGAATCTGCCTATATGTGTCTTTGCATAAGCTGATTGTTTTGATATAAAGTTTTGAATTACCCCAAATTAGGTGCTTAACAATGGTAATTTTATGCTTTGGACATCTTATTTAGAGCCAAAAGGCTTAGTGAACTTATCGGCCATTTTCAACTTAACAAAAATCTGCCTGAAGGCAGATAACAAGATGCATGGTAATTTCTATGTTATCCAGATCAGTTTACTGGAAGTGTAGTATTAGTTTCAACGTGTTACCTGTGTCCTGGCTTAAGGGCTAAGATCTGGGATACTTTCACTTGTACATCAGCAGGTTGGGCCCCAGTAAAAGAATCTCTTTTTAATGTGCATAAAAGCAAGGATTAAGGGGGTGGAATGACCACTAGCTAGTAGGTTTGGGCGAGGGAAAGTTATTGTCTGCCATTTGTGTGTATTCAGGTTTGGGCTGTCAACATAGGCCATCTGAATGCAATTTAAATGTGAATGCCTGTAAAAATTTAATTGATAATCAGAGGGGTGAGGTTGTGTAAAGCTTTATTTAATGATAATCTGCAGTTTGAATAATTTTTTAAACTGACAGGTAACCTCCAAGAACAATTGTAATGACTTATTTTAGAATATTTTGGCTGCTGCAGTCAAGTTAAAAGAGACCTGTCTAATTTTGGTGAGTTTGGGTTACAGCAATGTTGGGTGTTGGGTGTGAAATACTCCACCTATAATCCACCAGCCATTCTGGAAGTTTTCAGCCTATCAGCTGTTCCACTGAGATAAGAGTGGCTAAGAGATCACCGAATCATCCTAAATAGTCACCAGAAGGCACAATGGTTTTGCTGTGCCTGGTATGATGTAACGGCATTAGGGTACCCAAATGGACAGAGCTAAACTGATGGGTTAGAAAACATTGCAGGTGTGTAGGCAGCGTTAGTGTTTGTTGAGCACCTAAGGGAGATTGTACAAAATACTTCATTACACAGTTACTGCCGCACCTCCATTTGAAGTTTTATGTAGACTAAACTGTTCATAGAATAATAGAACGAAAAATAATTATCTAATTACCCACATATCATTGTCCTGGGATCTGGAACAAGTCTTTCAACACATTTTCAGCCCAATGTACAATAGTTTAGTATAATAATTGCTGGATTGATTGTGCGTCATGTTTCTGGGGATTGATTACTATGTCATCAATTTACCTATATTCACCTATCCTGTTATAAGTGTAATTGTCTGAAATTCACTTGCACAGTTAGCTTGTGTTAAAGAATTCTTAAATTCTAAGGTTGTTTTATGAATCTGCTTTGAAGAAGAAATTGTACTGCTGTAAACTTTTAAACATAAAGTAGTTTGTTCCGTTCCCACATGGAACAGATGTGCAGCAAGAGGAGGAGGACTGAGTTTGCCTCACCCAGAATCCATTCTGCACCCTCTCCCCTTCACGTAGGCTCAGTCAGCTAAAGATTAATAACTCCTTTCTTCTGAAGTCAGACATGCTAGTTAGTTCCTCGGAAATAAGTGTTCAGGCAATAACACTGCAGTCAGTGTGTGAGATTTACACAATTTACACCTCGCTGTACATTCACTACAGCTGACTGTCATGTAATTGAGGGGATGATGTAGATCCTGGGGAAGATATCTAAATAAAGAAATATTGGGGATTACAAAAGAAAAATATTAATAAAGGGAGAGGTGTGCAATGGCAGCTTTCATGTTTGTCTTTAGGGAGGTTATATTGTGTACATGTGGTCAGATGGTGAACATTAAACTATTTACACTGTTATTAAGCATTCAGGACGTTAATTCACACTAATGCTGCAACTGTCCATGTGATGTACAATAAAACCCCATACATACATACATACATACATACATACATACATTGTTTTCTGCAAGTGCACTATTGTGGCTTCAGATATGTAAAGCAAACTATTATCATTTTTTCTTTTCTATTCAGAACAAAAAAGTTGGAGTTGAGCTTGGTTCAACAAAGATATGAGAATATGGCCAAAAGGAATTCCTCCTATCTTTGGGTTTTACTTGTTTTGTCAATAATGGGTCACTGAAGACCTCATAGCTAATGAATGACGTAAGAGGTCATCATGTCCTTATTTTTAGCTCTTGCAGATAGAGGTTAGTGGGACAAGTGTAAGGTGAGCTGTTTGAATACCAAGGTCTCCATAGTGTCTGGTTGAGGAATGTATTCATTGTATCGCACATTCCTAGCAACATTCTGGAGTAGAGATCAGTGAGTGAAGGGACAAATACTTTGCATCCTCGGTTTCATGGGCCTGCAATGCTCAGTACATATTATTCAATGATTTATTGTAATTCATTGATTGAAAATGTAAACAAACTGATGAATGCTGTGTAACTTATGAAGGGGCGAGGGGGAGGTGAAGATGTACTGGCAGGTGCAAATCAGTCTGTGGTAGAAATCATGGGTTGTGCTTAGTCTAGGTATGAATACACATCATAGATGGACCCGTATAGAGGAAGGTTTGTGAGGGTTTTGGAGGGTTTTCCACATACTTTTAGCTGAAAATGTGTTGGTCAGATCGGCACTAACTATATTCAGGGCAGACGAGCCAATGAACAGGGCATTATCAAGTTCCCTGCATTTGTTAGAATATGCAATATGGAGAATACCTTTACTAGAGGTATGTTCCTAGATGGCATTATTCCCTTACTGCCCAAACCAGCAGAATTTGGCCACTTCACTGGCATTCTGTATTCTGCAGTTTCAGCCAGTCTGGAAATGACTTTGTGGGAAGCAGCAGTTTGTAGCATGGATGAAAGGTAACACAAAACTCATTAGCCATCTATCTACAAGGACAGTACATGTGTTGACACCACTAAAATGTCTTCATTGTCTGTAGAATGACTCCTTGGTAGAACCTTTGAGGTCAAAGGGCATGACTTTTAAGAAAGTTGAGGAATCAATTTGTCAACAATGTGTTGACGGAACCGTTTATAACATTGCTTTAAAAAGACCAACACCACATGTCAGTTTGTCATTATTATTTCATTCATCATCATTTCTGTGCGCAGAAGCTTTTACAAAAATCAAAACTGTCTCAAAAAAATTATACATGATTCCTAGTGAATAAAAGATTTAATAAAAGGAAGATTAAGAATGTGTTTAACTTTTTGTAACTAGAATTGTCATTGGGGACTTACCCCGACATTTCCAATTCATTTATCGCTAGGAAGAGCTTTAGGCTTTTCGTTTTCTGTCCTGATTTTTGTTTAAAGATTACGTTTATCCTGCAATATTGCTGTGTTCCTTACGCACAATGTTTACTCTTTCCAGGTCTTCTGTATGTGCATGTAGTACAGCTCCCCAGCAGAGAAATACTGGAGACCAGACCACTTCAGGTAATGGTAATGGTGGTGGTGGTGGCAGCAGCGGCAGTGGCGGTGGTGACACCACCAAGGATAAAAGAACTTTCTCTGTGAGGGCACTAGAGAAGAAAGCTAAGAAGCTGGAGGAGGATGTGCAAGATTTAAAAGTGAGTTCTAATCCAATTTTTCCTGGGCTAAAAGTAATATAGAAGTGATCTGCATGCACCTGATGTGCAACTTGTTGAGGCACAAAGAGGACATTGAGATGGGTTTTCTTTAACAGAATGTTGGCTGCATTGTATGATTATGGTACAACATTTAGTCAGATAGCGTGTCCATTTTTGATTGAGAATTCCATAAAGTCCACTCCGGCACTCTGCAGATCACTTGGTACAAAACTCCTGTCCCCACACTTTATATCTACTCTACCATAAAAAGATGAATTCACTGAATTTTAGCAGTCATACCTTTTCATGCATGTTAGTGTGACAGAGAAAACTGTACACTCATCTATGTAGTGGGGGCTCTGTTTTAGGTACTTTATGTGCAAAGATTTTTGTTTGCCAAAATAAAAATCTGTGGTGATGGCTTGATGTTGAAAGTTGATTTTAAAGGAAATCTGTCACCAATTTCTATGATAAAGATGGCTTAAGCAATGTGCTTGGCAGGATTAAACCTTTAAAAGGTAACCTTTCAGATGGCAGCCAGTAATAGCAGCTCTAATGTGTCTATAATGGCCTGCCAAATAAAACCATAATGAAGCCTAACAACGCTGCAGTTTTAAATCCAAGGGTTATCGGAGACTCACTTGGAATACTTTGTAAATATTTGCTGTTTAAAGGGGTTATATATTGAAAGGAAGATAAGAATGTAATTTATCTTTTTGTTTGCTAGGGTCGCTATGAGAAGGCTTTACTCGATTCTGAAACTGTCAGAAAAAGAACTCAGAAGTTTGTGGAGGATGCTAAACTATTTGGTACGATTTTAAGCTGTAAATGATGTTTGACTGTTTAAGTCGGGGGTCGGCAACCTGCGGCTCTTTGGATGGGACGCTGCGGCTCTTTCTCTCATCCTATGTGAAACTACCGTATTTTTTGCCGTATAAGACACACTTTTTCTTCCCCAAAACTGGGGAGGAAAAGTTAGTGCGTCCTATACGACAAATGTGTTATAAAATAATTTAAAAAATTTTTTTTATCAAAAAACTTTATTTATGCGAGTACTATTTATTGTTGGCAAGAAAAAATTTTGCGGCTCTTAAAAAACTTCGAAATTTTGTAAATTGTAATTTTTGGCTCTTCCGACTCCAAAGGTTGCAGACCCCTGGTTTAAGTGAACAAACAGAACAAAAAAAAGGGTTCATTCTAACATGTTGCACACGGATGTCTTGTCACGCTGTGCGTGTGAAGTTGTAGGCAAAGCTGGATGTAGTCCAGGAAATGAAGGTTACTTTCGGTTGATGAGGGCAGAGTATTGAATAGAAATAACACTTCCTTATTCACTATGTATCCACAGAGGGTTGTCAGTTCCAGTATGTGATGCTTCCTTCTGATAAGTTGTGTATCTTCTGTACTACACTGCAGTCTGTAAACTGAACAACTTTTCTCCTAAATGGTGTCTTTGTTTTAAAGGGAAGTACTAGGACAAGATGCATTTTTGAAATCCATACCCTCCCCCCATACTTAAAGACGGACTGTGAGTTTCACATGTAAACTGTAATCTCTTGTCACTATCAGCTGCTGATCAGCAGTAGTTAAGATGTAGAGACGCAAAGAATTAAGTGGATCAAATTTACTTTTTGTTGTAATAAAAAAAAATATGTATGCATTAAACACAAAAAAGATCTTTTAACATTTAGGTGGTTCACATAAATCAGAAGACCACTACTGGCTTGTAGATAAAATATATATAAAAGTTTAAGGACATTGTATAAGGAAGCCTGGAGGGGAATCAACTGTACTGTGAAATATGTTTCTTGTATCAGTTTTTTTTTCTTTTTCTTCCCCCTCAGGCATCCAGAGCTTTTGTCGTGACTTGGTGGAGGTGGTTGACATCCTGGAGGACGCTATTGAGAAAGCCACCAATGAAGGATCAAATGACACGTCTGAAATCTTGACTAAGATTGAGAGCAAACTGCAGACAGTGTTTACTAAACACGGATTACGCAAAATGACACCAGTGGGAGGTGACTATGATCCTTATGACCATGAGGTTGTTTGCCATGTTCCTGCTGAAGGAAGAAGACCTGGAAGTATAGCAACTGTATCTCAAGATGGGTACAAGCTCCATGGTCGTACCATTCGTCATGCTCATGTCGGTATAGCAGTGGAGAAACAGCAATGACAAAGATCCCATCTATGTTCCTCTGAAGAGTCCCCTTTATTTATTCCATTTTGTTTATAGTTTAGACTGTTGTTCTTAGTGATCCCAGAAAATGCAAAGTCTCCACCACCTCAGGGGTAAACTTTGGAGTGCCTTATTGTCACCTTCTCATGTGTTATCTCTGGAAGTGAGGGACTGTCTCACATTTTTATTTATTTTAGTTTATAGATCAAAGGCAGAAATATTGTTAAATTTATACTTTTACTGAAAATGTATTTATATCCTATAGAATATTATTTCTAGTGGTATCCCTAGGGTATGAAGGTATTTACTATAGAACAAGCACTGACACAATATGTTGTTGTCAGTTCAGTAGTATATGACTGGTAACTTGGCCCCCATGAAATCTTCCAAAGTTGAATATGGTGAAGCAAAAGGAGAATTTATCTTGTTAAATAAAAGTTTCACGTTTTTGTCCTCATGGAGCCAATTCTCATAGACCTTTTCATGCACTTTAAAATCTAGGTACCTATGTTTTGACCTCTAAATAAAAGTGCAGTGGGGTTTTCAGTATCTGTACAGCAAGGGTGTCAAACGCAAATACACAGTGGGCCAAAATTAAACATAGACAAAGTTGCAGATCAAATTCGAAACTGAAATAGCACTAATGCAATTCCCTGCGTCAAGAAAACAGTCCAATGCGGGGCCACGCATAGGCAGAGAGGTTGCTGCTCTATAGACGCGAGTGATGCCGGGAATTGCAGTAGCGGCGCTATTTCAATGCAGCAGCGGACCAGCTGCAATTCATGTTGAGATTTCTTTGGGGGCCGAAAAAAGGACATTGCGGGCCAGAGTTTGACACCCCTGGTGTACAGCTTACGCTGCTGTGTGTGAGGAGGGCTGGTTCTGCTCCTGATGTCAAAATGTAACTAGCTGCAGAGTAGTGTACCGAGGGCCACTGACCATTCCCGCTTCTGTCATCTGTGGTCCTCAACTTGCCAGCACTGGTCTTCAGTCCTCTGCTTGTTGGAGACCTCTGCTGTAGACTTCTAGGCTGATAGGACTTCTTTTATTCTAACAAATTTTTTTTGCATGATCAATTCTCAAAGTTCTCTCAAGTAGAAAACCTTTTGCACAATTTTTCAAGAATTCAGCTATCAAAGTCTATCCTGTGCATCATCATTCACTAGAATTACTTTACCCTTACCCCAATCTGTGATGGTGCCCATATATTTTGTAGTCATAATCTCATTGGATTTGGCTGTATTTATATCTTGAAGCCTATTTAGTTCTATGCAATGTGGGGAATTAAGGCGGATGATCACAATGCAAGGACTCAAATTTGGCCCTAAAACTGAATTGAATGCTCATTGCTGTTGTACACCAAAATCCACAGTCTTGTTAATTCATATCTGAATTGCTGCGGAATAAAATGTTGGTTGGCAGCCGATGATGATTTCAGGTTGATAATGTAAAAACATTGACTAGCTCTACTGCCCCTTTTAGAAATAATGCAAGTATGCTCTGATAATCATTCCAGGGACATTTTCAGAACTATTGTAATGGCCTCTACGTGCACATCCTTTTAGCCGTGTTGCTCTGTTACACTGTAATGAGTTGGCAACAATTCCAGGGTACCTCGCACTGCCAAGCAGCAGCCAGAGCCATCCTCTGGCATTTTTCTATTTACATTTCTGGTTAGGACTTTATTATTTAATATTGACTGCAAAATTTACTGTGCAGTTTTTCCTGTACTAGAGCCTGCATGGAAGGCTTTACATTCCTGTATAAATGTGCCATGATTGCTTCCATGCAGGCTCCAGTGATCACAGTTAATATTTGAGGGTTGGATATGGGGTCACATGTGAGCACGTTAAGAACTGGTGGTTGTTCACTGTTCTGGGACCTACTCTGATTAGTCAGGGAAGAGAATAAAGCATCTAGTGTTGTCATTTGAGGACAATGGGCTTTTCTCTGTTTTTCTCTTTTTAATAGAAAGGTCTGTTTTTTTTATGGGCATTCTTATGTTTCTGGTCAGTAGAGCAGCCACGGCAAAGTACAGCTGAGCAAAATGAGATGTTTCACAAGTTTCTGTGTACAATAATGGAGGACACAGATTTCTACTAAACATGCATCTTTTAAAACATAAATGCCTTGTATATATTTGCTTATATTGCCAGCAAGCATCTGTAAAATACATGTGTTTTAGTGATGGTAAGAGATATTAAAACTTACTCTATATAGTCACCTTTATACCTTAAAGCAGCACAGTAACTACTTTGTAGTATTGTAATGCGCTGTATAAAAGAGGAATGGTTGGGACACCTTGTATGTAAAATTATATTTATTGTATGATTTCATTGACAAGGCTGAAAGAGCTTGTGGCAAAAAATTAACTTATTTTAATAGTGAATCTCATAATGGACTGACGAGAGCAGACATTTATATCGGCCATACCTTTGGCATTGAATAAAAAAAGTGAGTCAGGACAAAATATGGCGCTGCACACTTTCAGTAGGTATTAATGGCTATAGTGTGCTGCTAGTGAGCATGCAATTTTTTTCCTTTTAGGCCTTTTGGAGAATGTCTCGCTACAAACGTTTCTTCTTTAGGGCATTTGGGGAAAAGTAGTATTCCAAGGACTGTAGGACTGCCACTTTTGTAGCAAAGCATTCAGACATTAGTGCAGCAGTAAAAGTGTCTGACGTTGCCATACAGGCTTTCCCTAATTCACCAGCTAAATCCATCGCTGACACTTACCAAACTGATTACACTTCTAGGTAAAGACCACATTTGTGTGGTAAAAGACAAATCAAAAATTGTAAACTTTTACTGGTGCATGCTGGGAGTATATTTTCTAGTAACTAGTATTATGCCTTTGTATGTTTAGTGTTTGAGTATAAACCATGGTGGCTTCCTGTTTTCTACAAGGCCAGAGAGGTCCTTCAGGCAATACCTGGTATTTTCCCCCAGCCAGTTAGATTATTTCTTTCATTCTCACATAAAACAATGGACCCATGAAAGTGAGAATCTGGTGAAGGGGCGACACGAACAGCTGTTTACTTGAGGGAAGTAAGTGCAGTCCATCTGCAGCCTTATGTTTATTGGAGCATAACACGTCTTCCAGTTTGTCATTATAATGCTATGTATTTTGTGTGTTTTGGAATTTATAATGTTTTAAAATGTGTTTTTTGAAGGGGTGTAAAAAATATAAAAAAAGGGGGATAACTAGACCAGCATTTCATGCTCTGTCCTTACTTACAGCTCCCAGACATACTGTATGTTATATGGGCCAGTCACATGTACTGTATTACCTTATTGGTGTGCCACAAAATACAAAAATCTACCTCTGTGTAAATAACAATACTTTTTGTGGTGTTCAAATGACCTTTCTTGTCTATGTAAATACACAGTTTATTCCTTCTGTAAAGGGCCTAACCCCAGGGCTCCCTGGGGGCATGTGACAGTCATTGTGCTGTTGGTGGTCTTTTGGGGAAAAGGGATTACTGAAGCATGAAATTACTTTTTATTCAGGGGACCAGATTTATAAGATATTTGAGTTTCAAATAAAACATTTTTCTATGCAATCTTGAAGTTGTCTTTACTTTATAACTACTACATATATTATAACTGCTACAAATGTTACAGGCACTTGTATACAGCTTTCTTAAAAAAGAAGGAAAAACCTCAGACAGATATAATGGAGAGGCATTCACACCACTGTAGTTAACATGTGAAGCTCAGTCCTATTTTAAAGGGCACCCATGTACTTGCATTATAGTACCCAGAACAGAGGAACAAACAAGTTCTGTACACACAGCACTATTCTGTTCTACGGAGAGGGGGGAAAAGCTAGCAGCACCCCGCTGTTCTCTTCATCATAAGAAAGCACAAGTAGTAGTCCTTCTCTATCAGTCCACAGCAAATTATTGAATAGTGTCAGGGACCCGAAGTACACGTGGCAGATTTTTGCCCAAGACGAGCACGACCATTTGGGAAACAATCCGTGTGTGTGTGTGTCTTACTGCTTTCTGGCACTGTTAGTGTTCCCTTAAAATGTCAGTAGGCCAGGAAATAAGAAAATAAAACGGAGCACAGGAAAGCAGTAAAGACCCAGAACGATTTTCAAAACCTTCCCTACACTTCACATGAAACCAGAACTGAATTACTAGTGCCACATTGTTTGTCGTTTTTGTCTTTTGAATACCTCGGCATCGTGATTGGCTTGGCCTGGATGATGTAACTTCCTACTAATGTTACTTTGTCCTGGCACAGAATCAAGCTGATCCCGTGTGGTTTAATGTTCACATACAGAGGGTGCTGACAGCTAGGCAGGAACATCTATAACCGAAGACTTCCACAGTCTCTTCTGTCATCATGCATATACTGTCTGCACGTAGAAAAATATATTTCCTATTTACATGTTTGTGTTACAACACACTGGTGTTAGTGAGTGGCTGTTGGCACTAATAAAAAGATTTCTCATTCAATATGTAGATTCAAATCTACCAATGTATTACATATATAAATATATATATATATATACCGGTGTGTGTGTGTGTGTATATATATATATATATATATATATATATATATATATATATATATATATATATACACATGAGCTGTACCAGAGGAAACAATAGACTTGTCCAAACAGTTCTTCATTGCTACATAAACGGCTTGATGATCATCTGATAAGATGGTAATGCTTATCTATCATTTTTATTTCTCCCTACAACCATCCCAAATGAACGGAACAGAACCTTGGCAGGAGAGTTTGTGTCTTAGATAATTCCATATTCTAAGTAGGATCATTCCATATCTGAAAGAAAACAAATGCACACAATGTCCATTCTAGTGCTTAACAAGTCAACTGATAAAAACCAACTATCCTGGCCAATCTAACTATAGGCTGCCCCTTCCGTCTCCTGAACATTACTGATGGTTAGTTGGGTACCAATCAAAGTGGGACATTATAATTTTGGAAAGTAAAGTTTTAGTGGCAGACTTCAAATAATGTGTGTGTTGCATCAAGATGGTACATTCATTATACTTGGCATAGAATGTTGATTTTATCATGGGGAGATCTTTTCAATGATGACATTATCCAGCTACCCCAATGCACTGTGCAGTCCCCATTACTATGGAGATAAGTATTATCAGCTCTGTATTTTGCAACCTGTCCATGATTTCCAAGGACACCTCAGGACTTTAGTGTTGTTGTCCCTGAATCCTCTAGTGGAACTAGGTTTGGGAAACTTTAAACAGGAGTTACATACTCAGAAGCTGTCCAGTGGTCAAAGAGGAACATGGTGGACCCAGAAGACTCGCAGACAAAGATGGTGGCTTTAGGGGGGCTTGTACATGCTCCTCCACTGTACTGTACATGCTTACTCTGTATTCCTACACTATTTCAGCATCTCATGTCATTAAAAGCTGAGACATGTCAGACATTGTCATCATCATTTCATGGATAGAGGACAGCTAGCATCATCTAACCCAGTGTTTCTCAGCCAGGGTTCCTCCAGAGGTTGCTAGGGGTTCCTTGAGCAATGAGCAATTTGTACCTCTCACTTTAATTTACCTGACACCAATGATCTGCAAGGGTGACATTATTCCCACTGGTTAGCAATGTAAGAAGCATACTAACCACACTAATGTACTGTGAGTTGTGTATGAAATAGGAAACACAAAGAAGGCTGGGTTTTAGGTGGCAAGTGTCAAAATTGTATTTAGCATACCAACTTGTATGCCATTTAACATTTATGCAATTTAACATTAGTGTTCTCCCCAGCCCCTTTTAGCTGGGCGTACTACCCGGCTGTTTACTGAAGAGTTAGATCACAATACAGGGTTACCACCCGCCTACAATTTCTTCCCACCCAGCATAAAAAAATGCCTAGGTTTAGCACTGCAATTGTTCTGCATTACACATATAATAGGAATCAGGCTTTCCCTGTAATTCAACATAAGAATATGCCTAAATCACTAAACAACAACTGCCTACACAGATGGTATAAAGGTAGGGTTGGATAATGTCTCGATCCTGACGCGTTTCGCCACGTGAGCTGTGTATACAGTAATTATAGAAGAGGTTCCCTGAGAACCTGAAAGTTATTTTTATGGGTTCCCCCATGTTATAAAGGTAGAGAAACTCGGGTTAAATCCTTCTCTCTCCAGCCTTACTGTTCCTTGCCTGCCCCTTTCATTCAGCAGACTTCAGTGTTTCCATCTAAAGAGGCTCAGCATTGTATGTGTTACCACAACTTCCTGTTTTCAGAAAGCTGAGTACAGCACCCTGCCAGCTTCTCCCACCAGACTGCCTAATTTACAAGCATACAGGCCTAGTAATGATGGACCTAAATGGAGTCTAAAAAAATTATTCTAGCACCAGGCCTTTCCTCCAGGCTAAATAATGTTCATTCAAGGAAAATTCCCTAAGTCAGGACTGTTTTAGAAAACCATGGTGCACCTAAATGTATTTAGATATAACTTATAAAATAACAATTGTCTGCTTCACTTTTATTTTTGCTCCCAGGTTCATTATAAGTTTTAAGAATAATTATTTTACACACACCCTGAAAATAAAACCAGACAGCAGCCCTCCCTGTACACCTTTGCTGAGCAGTCAGTACTACGTATTGCGCATGCGTAGTAAGTCTCACGGCGCCGCTTGCGTTCCAAGCCTCGCTCCTGTCTCAGACCCGTCTCTGTGTTGATTGGTCGGCTGGGATAGAGTGAAGCTTCCTCGTCGCATCCTCTGCGGCATGGCCCCGATCATCCTGTTGTGTTCTCTGCTGTACCAGCTGTGTGATGGCCAGCCGGGGCCTCCGGATCCACCTGGCAGGATAGGTAATGGGGGAGGGGGGCAGAGTGATGCCTTTATATTATACATGGTAGTGCTTGCTGCATCTACCTGCACTGCAGAGATATATGGGACTTCTGGTCATCATCCTTCATATGCAATTATTATATATTACAATGTAGAAAATATCATTTAATCCAGGTGATAGCTGAACATTGCAAAGCAGACACCATATCACTGGTTGGAAATATACATATATTATATAAATTATATTTATGCTGTCACCACCGATACACCATCTCTGTATAAACTGGAATGGCATCCTAGAGCCCAATATTACCTGGCATAAATTAGTATATAGAGCTCCATGGGTACATGTGCCTGCAGTGCCACATGGCTGATATGGTGACTATGTTCCCTTCTTCATAGGATGGAGATATTTGTGGTTAGCCCCATGCAGTGCACATATTTAGTTGTATTTAATATTAATATAAATGCTCCCGGTATTCTTTTGGTAAAGATCCATCTACAACAATGCATCTTTTCTTGGTTTATTAGGAACCCTATTCAAATGAATGGGCTACCATAACGCAGTGCATATAGTCGCGTGATCTCTTGTGTATAAATGGGGTGCAGGAATAAATTAAAGCAAAGCATCATAATACTCTCAAAATTCAAAACCAACAGTTTTTCATATTGGAAAAAGTGTAAACCATGTGAATAATTCAGTAAACAGCCCCATCCGTGTTCTGATTTAACTGAAAGACAGTAGCTGTCACCTATAATCCACATATAACTTAGTCTGCATATCACTTATTATGACATACGGCTTTATTTATAAAACAGGGAATCCAACATTCTCTCAAATATTCCCTCCTGGGAATATTCCAGGTCTATGTGTTCAATGGCAGTAATTGATTTCTACCAGGGACTGTTTGAGGGAATGTCAGATTCCCTGTTATATAAAAAGAGTCCCTAATAATGTAATTACAGGTATTATAAACATAGAATATATATGTGAACCATTAAACAGACAATAATACTATAGTGTGGTAATATTGACTTAGCGTATTATGTGTGTTGCATAAATGCTCAGTCACTGTCCAAAAACTCTATTATGATGCTGCATGTGAGTCCATACCCACCCAGTACTCAGCCTACTGCTGGACTCCCCCCCCCCCCTCCGCCCCCCAAAAAAAAACAATCCTAATTTCCAGGAGTTGTCCCCCACTATGTGTGTATGCAGATACAGACTTTCACCTTAGGTGACTTTCCATTGATAGGATTTATGGCTTAAGTTTGGAACATTTGTTTTATTCTCTGGGTTGTTATTAGTACACCATTATATCAACCCCCTGGTGAAGATGGTGAAGCTCTATGGGTATATAAAAGTATTGGATATCATTGGTGCTGACAACAGGCTGCTGTAATAATAATATATTTTATACAGGCCAGTGTAAACAAATCACTAGTAAAATGTACAGCATTTCAGTAAAAGATATGTAATATTTTATAAAATACATAAATAGAACCAAAACATAAATTTGTTTTTATTTCCATCCTGTTGTAAGAGTTATACTTTACACGCTGCCTAGCTGGGCTGGAGACCTGATTGGTAAATGCTGAAGCACTTTCAGGTTTTATTACTCCCCTACCTTGGCTAGGGCAAGTAGCAGACCCATCTCCCTGTCACTTTGCTATTTTGAACTCGTCTGTATAGAGAACTGTAGAAAGCTACTGATGGTAAGCCACATGAGCAGCTCTGTGTACAGTCTCAGCAGAACTGGATAAAGTAGTTTGTGTGCATCCTGACCTGGACATTGATAACCAAACTCTAAACCCAAAAGTAGGCTAGGGCAAGGTGTCAATGAAGCAATGGGGGACCTTGTGGTTGTTTCATCATTGGAGTAGTGCTTGTTTTTCCACTTTAAATATGTATAAATGATTACAAAGTTTTACCTACTGAGAGCTGTCATGGAGTTCTATTAATAACCTGGTAAATATGACTTTTGTTTTCTAGCTGTTGTTGGTGCTGGCATTGGAGGCTCTGCCGTCACATATTTCCTTCACCAGCAGTTCGGACCTCAGGTGCAGATTGATGTCTATGAAGCAGAACGTGTTGGTGGACGACTGGCCACCCTGACCGTAAACAGTCAACAGTATGAATCAGGCAGTCCTTCTATTCACTCATTAAACTTGCATATGCAGGACTTTGTCAAACTGCTGGGTGAGTCCTAGTTATGGGTCCAGTATTTGTTTTTCTGTCACTCAAAATGTTCTGACCGACAGTTTTTATTTTACAAAGGTGAAACAAAACCCTTGTGTATAAAACAGACATGGATTTAGGCTATTTTTACACTAGCAGTGAGGTTCATTGTGTTTACTGTTTCCTCATACCAGTGAACCATTGCCTTGGGGGAGACACAACATGTAGCATCTACCCGCAGCCACCCAATAGAAAATAAATAGGGGCATCAGTGATAGGTACAGTACTGCTCACTGCAGCCCGCTGTCAAATATACAAACACTGGTTCTTTAAAAAGTAGCACTGCGGGCAAGTGGATGATCAGCAACCTTCCCAAAGCCCTGGGTGTCACTGACATAAATTGGAGCAGTTGAAATCCCCTATTTTTTATAAGGTGTTTGGTTGTGATTCTCAGCCTTGTGCTTTTAGCATCTCAGGGTAGTTTGTTACAGTGTCCACAGACTTTCACACTCCCCAGCAAATGCACTTCCGAAACACTTCCAAACTCCTAGCAGCTGAAAATAGGCAATCACTAGTGGCTAATAAACGCCTGTCTGAACTTAATGTAAAATGGACCTATCGCTAAATTTTTTACTTTACATAAAAAGGTGGAGTGAAGGGTTTAAAACCTTTTAAAAAAAAAAGGCGAAGCCACTCCCCTTCTGTCTTTATCGCATCAACAGAATGGGAGCGCAGAGCCTCCTGGGATACATACACCTCCTAGGAGGGTGTCTGCTCATACCCAATCTTGAACATGCACAGAAGGAGCTTTTTCTTCAGTGGGAAATAAAAATGCCCATTTACAGTAGCTACGTCATCGGATCTTGTGCCTGCAGTGAATCAGGTGAAGTACGAAGAAGATGCAAGAAAACTACAGAGGGATCTTCAAAAGTATAGTTGAGTTTTGTTAGTTTAGTTCAGCTTTAAAAATTTGAGATAACTATCAACTATCATAACTATTTTTATACTTATGTGCAGCTGAAATCGTTTGTATTTACCGGTACTTTTTATTTCAGTATTGGTTTTTTTTACTTTTTTTTTTTTTTTTATATTGCAGGTCTGAAACATCGGAAAGAGGTGGCTGGGAAAAGTGCCATTTTCAACGGCGAGCATCTGGTTCTAGAAGAAACGGACTGGTATCTTCTTAATCTTTTCCGACTTTGGTGGCACTATGGGATCAGTTTTTTGAGACTTCAGATGTGGGTAGAAGAAGTCATGGAAAAATTCATGAGGTTTGTTTGTGAAATGTCATGTATTTTCTTCTGTGCAAGAAACCTGTGCCTAGAGAGTCAGTTTCACTAACCTTGAACAAGTATACAAGTTAGAAGATCAAAGTGAAGTCAGCACTACCTATTTGTACCCAAGTGACACTGTGGGCTAAAAGCACAGCCATGTATTTTCAAAAGGAGAGTTCAGAAGTGGTATCCTTTGTTTTTTCTCAAAGGTATAGGAGAAATGTAGACTGGGCTCACTGGCATAGTAGAGAATTTAATGAATAAATATAAAACGTGAAATGCACTTACAGAGTGGGTAGATTGTAACAGCATATAGTAATACTTCACTTCAACTCCCACTGCACATGGCCACCAGCCTTGAGGATCTAGCAGTTTGCCATTGCACAGTCAGACCTCAATTAGACCCATGCAAGTGGGTCTTCATCCATCTCTGACATCAACTCTCCTTTTGCTTTACTTGCTGTAAAGTGAAGTTGCTAATGAGTTTTTGGGATTTCCCCCTGCATTAGCCTGACAATCAAAAAACCCTTAGTACATTTTAAACATGCATGAATTAGGCTTTCAGTACCTATATCTCGCCTCTAGGTGGCAGCATACTACCTAATTCCAACACATAACACAGCTGCCATCTAGAGACTACTTAGAGGTATTGAGAACTGTGGTCAGGAATTTAGTATTCTTTTACTTACAAATGCTCTTATTTCTAAGAACAGGTAATCATCCACAGATATATTCCATCACAAAAGCTGAAGCCACATTCTTTATTTTAAAAATAGAGAACTGTTGGGGTTGGCTTACTAAAGGGCTTTAGTTTGTTCATGTAACAGATTGAATTATCACTTTGCAAGGAAAAATTCTATTTGCAAAGTTTACCCATAGACATTTTCAGGAAAAAAAAATGAGTTGTTCATGAACATGATTGGATGAATAAAGTCTGCAGAGCTTCACCTCATTCACTATGTTAAAAATAAAAAGTAAATCAACCCCACTGTGCTACTGTCTAAGTCTAGTGTAAAACTACTCCAGAACACAAGATGGCACCAAATATGAGTTTTGCAGCATTGACTTTCATCCTTATTCCTTGTTTAAAAAGCAAACTGTTTTTATGTAATGATAAAGAATATGTGATATATAATTTTTTTATGCTTTTTTAGGATTTATAATTACCAAGCCCACAAGTATGCTTTCTCAACCATTGAGGGATTGCTGCGTTCTCTTGGAGGGGACCATTTTGTGAATATGACCCGGAGGTCAGTTGCTGAGTCTTTGCAGGGAATTGGAGTGTCACAACGTTTCATAGATGATGTGATCAGCGCTGTGATGAAAGCAAGCTATGGACAGCCTGTGTCCATTCCAGCTTTAGTTGGTGAGTTGTACATTAAAGACATAATTTATTTGTACTATATGAGATCAGAATGCACAGAGTGTGGAACGAGGGAGAGGAGGGATGCACCTGCTCCCTCTCTCCTACAATGGGGACTATCTGGCCTCATCAGTTATATACAGGCTGCCAGTAGCCATGAGGACATTGCAGAGATTAGTTTAGTGTCATTGATGCACCTTATACTAATACAAAACTAATAAAGTACAGTGATATAAACATGGGAAGAATATATGTAGTATTTTTGCATCTGCTTAAAAAAAATAAATCTTGAGTTTGTAAATGGTGAACCCAGTGATAGTTTCCAGTATGTGAGTCACAACTGTCTCTGGGGACAGGATCAGAGCACCTATGTAAGTTCTTAATCCCTGAGATCTTTGCAGACTAAATTCTGGCTATATACACTCTACCTGTTGGAGTGAAACTGAAAAAGATAAATAGGATAAAGGTTACCTGGCTTTAACATTTTTGTATAGATGTCTAAACCTGGCTGCACATATGCTTTATCTGGTCCTTCTAAACATTGTACTCACCCACCTCAACTCAACACTTCACACCTGGGCCCCAACTCAATTCTCACAGGGCCACACTATTGGCTACATCTGTCACTGGTTCTACACTCATATCCACCCAAACATCCAATTCATGTTGCCTCTTTCGACTTCCTCTGCAATTCTGCATATTCTTTCAATCCTACAAACTATTTATATGCCTTGTTTACAGAGGATTTAAATCATTTCTTAACTTTTTATTCTTTCAATCTGGCTTTTGACCTACACTATCAATGGAAACAGCTCTAACAATTGTTACCAATGTCCACTTAGAAACATGTGATAAAGGAATTATTTTTGTGCTCCCTCTCACGGATCTTTGTTGTACATTTGACATCAACTTCAACCACCTACGCCAGACCTTGCACTATCGATATTGGTGATGCTATTGTCTCTTGGTTTATTTCCTGCTTTTACAACAGCACGTTTAGGTGATGACTATGACTTTCAATGAGACTATACGCTTCTTTCTTGGCAATGGCAACCTATTATTGCTCCTGGGCACCTAATGATTCAATTGGATGTCATTAAATCTCTTGGCGCCTGGAATAACCCCTCTATTGTATCCAAACTGATTGTTTCTATTTTTTGGACATCTATATATAGACATCCTTCAGCGCTATTTGTTAAACTATGAGATAAATATATATATATATTAAAGCTCCTGTGATTTGCCTTCAAATTCTCCCACAGTTCTTGTCCCACCTGGTAGAAAAATACTCCCACGGCTCCAAGACTTCTCTAGAGCTGCCCAAACTCTCTGGAATGGTCTTCCTCATCCTATTCTGCTTGCTCCTACTTTCTGCTCATTTAAAAGAGCACTCAAAACCAATCTTTTCAAACTTGCCTACCCGTCTTCTTCTGTCTTTTAAACTCTCAATACTTCCCATCACTCCATATCTTCATTCCTATTGTGTGTTACTTCGCCCACCTTCTAGATTGTAAGCTCTTTGGGGCAGGGTCCTCTCCTCCTCATGTGTTCCTGTCTGTATCTGTCTGTCATTTGCAACCCCTATTTAATGTACAGCGCTGGTATGTGATTTACAATCAGTTAACATAGCTGTAAATAACTGTTCTGTTGTGTTCATGTGTACTTTCCGTAGGAGCCATGTCTTTGGCAGGAGCCCAAGGAAATATGTGGGCTGTTGAAGGAGGTAACAAGTTAGTTTGTTCAGGTTTGCTTAAGCTGACGAAGGCCAATGTAATCCATGCAAGAGTGACGGCAGTGTCTCTACACAACTCTGGTAATTTTTTTTTTTGTTTTTTCTATCTTGGGTTCAGTTGTGTTTTAAAATTGTGATTTTGACCTCCAGAAAATAACTTCTGAATTTATATCCCCACATATGTCTAACCTTTCTTTCTTTCTTTTTGCAAGGAGCTTCTATTACCACATATTTGTGTTTTTGAAAGGCAAACTAAGACAATGTTTGATAGAGCCTTGCCTTCCGTCTTTCACAGTTGTACAGCCTTCTCTCCTGTACTAAAACTGCTTAGTTTAATTTCAATGCACACAGCAAGGTTATCACAGTTTGCATAAAAAGTTGCAGCAAGTCAGATGAAGTCATTCTTGTTTCTTGACTGTTGGACATCCAGTATCCTCTAGCCTTTTTCTCAACTAAACTGTTCCTGTCCCATCCCTTTTATTAATGTTTAAAATTTATTTCACTCATGGAGGCTTAGCATAACATGTTGGTGTTACCATGGCTTCCTCTTTCTAGGACTTCATGTACAGCGCCCTTTCACCAACTAAGATCTGCAGTGCATGGCATTTACAAGCACAAAAAGAAAATAGTTATGTTGCTGTGTTTAAAATAAGGTTTGTAATAAAAGCAGGCATTTTTTTAATTCTTTTTTTCCCCCATGATAAAGTGGTATGGGGTAGTTTGAAAAAATGAAGGTTAATTATAAGCAGGTTAAACTTTGGCTTCAGCCACTTTAGTGTAACGCCCAAGCCCTTACCCAATAGAATCATGTTGGCCTCCCACCATGTAACCTGTTGCAATTGTAGTCTATCCATATTTACATATATGTATTTCATTTTTCCAGTCCTTCCTCCTATTATGTTCCTTTCTACATCTAATTACTCTGTGCTGTGTTGGCCAAGCTTCTCTGCGCCTTTCTTCACCTATTTAACCTTTTATGAAACTTAGGTGAATACTATAGAATAATATTGAGTTGAGCCAGCTAGGGCTACTCACATCACATCCATGATGGTGATGCTCAGTCAGATTTTTAAAGGTTCACACAAGGGAGGTTTTTACAGGTAAGCATGCACGAAATAAGGTGAATTCATATATTAAAGCTTTTTTGGGAATATTTTTGTTTTAAATGCATGATCGGGGTCTTTTTAAGGTGAAATTAGAACAAGTAGTTGAAAAACAACATATTTAGTGCTTACAGTGTTTGATGCCTAACAAGCATGCATTCCATGGATCTCATGTAATATTAAATTCAAGAAGCTTGTTTCTGAGGGTACTTGTGAGCTTATCATCTCGTCAAGGTTTAGACTTCAGGTTAGTTTGCCAATATCTAGTCTAGGTAAAACAAGCTGCTAAGAGAATATAACTGAGCAATTCAGCACTGTCCTGCTACAAGAAAGGGCCACCAGAGCTCACAGAAATCCTGATGAAGCGATAGTAAACATCACAGTAATTCTCCCATAACTCCAATGCAGAATCCTTTAATGTGTGCTCTTAACCTGCTCTTCTACCACCCTTGTGCTTAATTATTAGTTTACAAACATTCCATGGCCTATTTTTCTAGGGATACCTGGTTTATTGGGTCATGTTTGTGTTCTCATCACCAATTTGTTTCATCTAGGCAGAACTAATAATGTTCTAGTTTGTTCACACTTGACCTCTCCTCCCATAGTTACTGCTGGGACCATAAACTGGGCCGTGCCTGGATTATATGTTGTGTCTACAAACAAAGCTATGTCCTGATCATGGGCAGCACGGTGGCTCAGAGGTAGCTCTCTGACCTTTCCAGTGCTAGGTTAGAATCTCTGCCAGGACACTATCTGCATGGAGTTTGCAGGTTCTCCCCATGCTTGCATTGGTTTCCTCTGGATAATTTGGTTTCCTCTCACATTCCAAAAACATGCATTTAGGTTAATTGGCTTCCCCTCCTAAAAAGATTGACCTGAAATATATGAATATGGTAGGGACATATGACTATGGTTAGTAACATGACTATGGACTTTGTACAGCACTGCGTCATATGTTGGTGCTAAATAAATACTGTTTAATAATAATGTATACACATGAATAGTTAATGACTATACATTATATATTATTATTAGCTTCACATTTATATAATTATGTTTTTTCACCTTGATAAATGGGTCCCTTTACGGGCTCAAGGTGTTGTTGGCATTTTTTGTTTTCTATTTTACAACCTGGAGTGCTGGTTTCATCATTTATCATGAATTGAATGTTAGGTGTGTATTTTGCATTTTTTTGTACATTAAACAGCATTGCAGGAGGATTCAATCTATTGAGCTTGAGGTTAGTCATTTAGCTTTATTACTTCATTTTGGCAGCCCATCATCCTGTTACAGGAACTGAATTTTTGTACATTTTTGGGTGGTAAAGTACAGATGGGTGGATTTCTATAAATTAACAAGCTACAATACATTTCTCACTGTGCAACATATAATTTTAGATGATGCAAGTGGATACAATCATAAATAAAGCTGTTTTTTGTGTTTCAAAATCAAGAATGATCTTTGCTTTCTCATGTCTCTTTACTGTAGCATAGTTGTCATTGCCTATATGATCCAGCAGAGGGAGCTTTAACTCTGACATATACAATATGATCAGAATTGTACATTGGTTCTACACCTGTGTGCTGCATGATATATGTACTAAGAAAACAGAAGTTACATTCAGGTATATGAGAACATGAGATCTTTGTGAGCTAATTTATAATTACTGCTGTGTAAAACCATTGCTTTCCTTAGCAATTATACTGCATGTGAACTGGACAGTGTAGTCTGATTTTGCATTTAGCAATATCCTCTTCTACATAGTCAGATATCTGCAGTGCTATCATCTTAAAATGTTAAAAAGGGAAATGTAAAACATTAACACTTCTTTTCTTTTTGTTTCTTTCAGAGAAGAAGCCCCTGTATGAAGTTCAGTATGAGAGAGATGGGACACTGGGTTCTGATTACTATGATGTGGTGATTATAGCTGCTCCATTACAAAAAACAGGTTTGCCTATCTCATTTCTGAACTTCCAGCCTACACTTCCAGATTACGCAGGTTCCTACCATCGTGTGGTAACCTCCATTGTCCATGGCTATCTCAATTCTTCCTATTTTGGCTTCACGGATCCCAAGCTGTTTCCATTTGCTTGTATTCTCTCCACAGACTCCCCAGATGCTATATTTCACAGCCTGGAAAGTTTGTGCCCGGTAAATGTGTCTGTCGGCTTTCGGCGTAAACCTCCACAGGAAGCTGGGGTTTGGCGGGTTCTTTCTTCACGGCCTTTGGACAGGAAGGAGTTAAAAACTCTGTTTAAGTCCTATTACTCTGTTCAAGTCATTGAGTGGCAAGCATTCCCAAACTACAGCACTCACAGTTCTTCCAAATCCCTGCCTCCCATCATTCTCCATGACCGTCTGTATTACCTGAGTGCTGCAGAGTGGGCAGCAAGCTCAGTAGAGATGATTGCTGTTGCCGCAAAAAATGTGGCTTTGCTGGCCTTCAACCGCTGGTTTGAGCTCACTGAGAAAATAGACCAGCAAGATTTGATGCACAAACTAAAGACTGAACTTTAAATCAAACTGCCATAAATGGTTTATCAATACTTTGCCATGGCATTCAACACTGGATCAACACCATGACTGTGCATTCTTATGTTCTCTACTGTACAGTGGAGAAATGGAACTCCATATCTTCTATTGGCTGACGCAACGAAATCAAGAGCCTTATGTAGCAAACAGAAACTCATTAACATTTAAATCATTTTAGGCTTTAAAAAGACTGATGTTTGTTTGGTAAACTGTAAACAACTTATATGTTCAAGGGGTATTTCTTTCTAAAGCAAAAATTTGTATTTGCGTGGGGGGTGTACAGCGATCAGTTTATGGGTTACATTCACCTAAACGGAAGTTTTCCACATTTCTAGAACCCAATCATTTACTTTATTTAGTTACTTCAGTTTTTGTATCATTGACACCCCCCTGGTCTCATTTGTATATTTTGTTTCAAAGCCCCACCTCAAAGTCCTTGTATTGCTTGTACTGTGTCTTGGAAAAATTCATGCAATGACATGTGTCTAGAAACATCATGGAAACATGGAAAATTCCTTTATCCAATCATCCTGGTATGTTTATACTGGACACTTGCTATGAGAACAATGGAAAAATTATGCTAACGTCATTTTAACTTGACACAAACCTGAGCAATTGCAACTCTGCATATTATAAAAAAAACACATAAACAGGGGCTAGCATCCATAAAAACACATGTGAAAATGAACAGCGAAGGTGTAGTCAGCTGACACTACAATTTTTGTACATCTCAACTGTTGAGCAGATTTCGAGCTTGCCGAGCCTCCTTGGTCCACAAAGCCCCCAATTGATAGCACACCCACTAAGAAGGCGATGGGTGGGGGACCTTGCATTTTTTAAGAAAAGACTGTAGCATATATGGTCAGATGTCTATATTTGTGATTCACCCGATCAGTTTTACCTTTGATTTTTACTCAATAAGGCTTGCTTATGTGTTTTCCATCATAGGCTCAGGTTTGTGTTTGTGATGTTTAACCTAACAGTCTGTGTGTGCATTGTTTTGTCTGTAGTTGTCTCAACAACCCAATTGGTTTCATGTGGGTTCATGTTACCTTGTAGTTATCTGCCTGGGAAACTTTGTATTGTGTTTATGTTGTATTGATTGGGTGTCACAACCAGTTATTGTACATACTGGATGGCTAGTAAATTACCATTATGGTGAAATATTTCATTATTTTACAGATTCAGTTCAGCTGAAATGGTTTGGCTTCTTTATCTAAGTAGGCAGGTCAATAAAGGTTTAACCATTAGACTAATAAGACAAAGATTCAAGCACCTGTTTAAATTATTGTGTGCGTGTGTAATGGATGATCTACTAATAAGCAATTATGGGATAGAATGATAGCTTTCATCATCTTAAGATGATCCCCCAACCATAAGTCTAGGCATAAAAACTAGGTCTTGTGGAGGGGGAATGGTGTTTACCCAACCATGATTTCTTGAAACTTAGGCTCCGATGTAAGTGGGTGGAAGAGGGTATTCCTTACAATTTTTACTTTTCAGCTCCCTCTGGAACCCGTTCCTTCCTTAATAATTTGACACTTACCATACAGCTTCACCAATGATAAATAGGATGAGACACATTCAGTAGGCCAACATTGTGTAGGATATTAAGGATCTGTCTGGTCAGAACCTCTGTTCCTCTAAGGCAGCCTTTCTCAACACTTTTATCCCTGAAGAACCTGTAAAATGATTTTTAGGTGTTCGGAAATCCCTGCTATATTGGTAAATGGGTAACAATGCTCTTTGCATTGGTTACCCATACAAAGTGAACCCTTTATAGATTATCATTCTGAATGTTAGCTTTATGGACCACTGAAAAGGTCCCTGGTTCCATGCAGCTGGCTTTGACAAGTGGTGTTGGCCCTGAATCTATACAGGCACCATCCTATGGGAGGTCAGTCTGCTACAGAAACCCCTGGAAATTCAGAGGAAACCCTGATTCAGAATGGGTGCTCTAGGGCCTGGTTGTATTAGTTTCTTCCTTGATGGAAAGTGTCATTTGGAACCTGAACCCAAAGATCAAATCTGAATTTACCAACTGAAATAAGTGAAATCTAAAATATTTTCTTATTCTGACATGTCTATGGAAAGTAGGAGAACATTTAGAAAATCAAAATGTGATTACTAATTTGTGTGGCTGAAGCTTAACATAGGCAGCTGAGAGCATGCATTAGTGTTCTGATAACCATACCATGTTAGTGTATGGTTTGTGATCAAAAGCACAAAGCCTGATCTACAAAGTGAGAATGTGATTGCACTTTAATAAAACTTGTATCATGAAATGACCACGTTGCCACAAGACTTGTATTTGTCTTGATAAACCTCATGATGATTCACCGTGCCATTTGCTTGTATTTCCTCATTTATTCTGTTTTCTCAGGATGGAAATTAAAAGAATTAGTATGTATCCTTTTTGTGAGTAATACATATTTGGACTGTTTATATAGCATGTGTGCTTTATCATTAATGTATATGTGTCAGATTTGAGATTTTCTCTCACAGAGGTCTCAGTATGTCCCCTGAAAATGCCTTCATCAACTTTACCCTACAGAAGAAATATCCTTTTCTACTATTTAGGCTGAACATTTACTTTCTAGAACTGAGATTGTAGCTCAGAGATTACACAATAATTCTAATTCTGGTGTTGTTTCAGTTCTTGGCTGTGTTTGGAATATCTGACTCAGATCAGCCAATCCTGCAGCCTCTCACCTCTTGAGTAGCTACAAGTTACAATGTTGCAATCTGATTACTGGGGAAGAAGGAAATGAGGAAATGCTTCCTAATAGATGCTGGTGATAATAAAAGAACAAACATGTGAATCCCCCCAACCAAGACAGAAAGCAATATAAACCTGAATTGAACCTAAGGTTGCATTACTTCTACATTCTAACCTAAAAATATGTTACAGTATATACATACTAGCATATGTCAACTTGTACAAAATGATAAAAGTTTGAACATACAACCGGCCAAACGCAATAGTAGTTTACAAAGAATTAAGTCTTGTAGGACAGTCACTTTCCATGTGCACTGTGGGTTAGACTTGCTTACCTAAGCATAGTAGTTACCAGCTTTGGTGAAATCAAGAATCAATCAGAATTTTAACCCAAACAAATTGAAGATCTTCTGAACGAAGATGAGATTTTGTAAGATGTATCTGTATAGATTTATATAAACAAATAATTGAATCCGTGTAGTTAACAAGCCCAATAAGTATTCATGTAACTGATGGGGAAAGTCCACAGACTGCAGTGTGCATGGGAAAGTTCGCACCTCACAGATGTCCTACTGTCCTTTACAACATATAAATAGGTTTACATTTACTTGTCCATAATGAGCTTTGATTGAAACCAAAAGATCCTGAGCAGATGATAGCTTCCAATTCCAGCATATCTGGGACTTGTCACTTGGTTCCGTTTCCTGTTTCATGTGTATATTTACACACCGGAACACATGGAGGAATATTCCCTGACTTTAGTGCCAGACTTACATTTTACAAGGAACATTTATTATCAGCAGTTCAGGGGAACTTGCCCTCGTTTTAGTATAATTTGTTCAGTATTTACCATAGCCTAGTTCTGCAGATCACATTCCGTATGCTGTAAAACAGACACCCATACCTGCACACATTGTGAATTAGTTGGTGCCTATTGGAAATAACTCTTTTATTAAAATTATTCTCATTAGGGTGTGTATGAACATCCTGTGCTAGTTTATTCTTTCATATATCCAGTCCAGGTAGGATGTGATTCTATTCCTTCCTATCATCCATAAAAGGATGTGAGGCTTTAGGAAAACAAAAGTAGTATGTGTGAATTAGCTTCAAGCATAGTCCACACCTAAAGTCTACTTTGCTGTTGTATTATGTAAAGCCAATCATCTGTTGGGCAACAGAGCATTTAACACATTTAAGACCAAAGACACTGAGCAATTCAATCAATACCATTCATTCTATTTATTAACAATGATCAGGATTCTTTTACTCATTGACTGCTAGCACAAGGCTTTTTTTGCCCATCTATTACCAGAAATTCTTCTTTTATAACCAATGAAATCTTCCTACCATTGACCATGCAATTTTTCTTCCTGCTGGCTATTGTAACCATGCATGTTTTCTTCCACTGATCACAATATCTGGGCATTTCTCCAGCCGTGGACTACCAGTATCCATTCTATATCCCAGTATTTATCAATTCCAGGCCATTGCTACTTTCACTGAGCATAGGCACTGGGTTTTTTCTTTGCTAATGTCCACAAAGGTCAAAGCATTCTTCCTCAAACTAACCACCACTGTCTATCTATTCTGCCTCAAAGAGACCACCAATGCCTGGGCATTCTTCCTCACACTGGAAATAAATGTGTCATGTCCCAACACCACTGGAATGCCTGGTCGCCAGATATTCTTACTTCCACTGACCACCAGCTCCAAGGGGCTGGATGGAGTCCTGGCTTTTGTGAAAGAAAGCCTCTATGGAGGTCTCTAATATATTATTTCTGCCCATTTATTGTCAGTAAAAAAACAGTGAACATCTGTTGGCCTCTTTGTAATACTTATAATGCCAGTAATTAGCCCATTTTATAAAGTGGTATCTGAACAGACCATTACTTTTTGCTAGACCTATCTAAAGTGCCAGTTATAATGTGCAAACTCGGTTACAGATGTTTATAGGTAATAGCAAACAAACATAAGACCAACATACACTTCATACCAGGTTCATTTATTTAGCAAAGGCTGTATTGTGGAGGGAGTTTGTGAATACATTTTCCTTTATTCTGGCTTTCATACTGCAGAGGGTAATGTCACTATCCTTCAAATGAAATCTCCAAGAATATTGGGGGAGTAGACAAAATAGTGCAAAATTATTCTACAGCACAGTGCAGTGGGGTCTTCTATCGAGATTTGTGCTACTTGGTATTAGCTGGGTTTTCCTAGGAAGATAGTGACTACAAACTGTCTATGGTGCCACAGGTGAAGAAATAAGGTAAGGTGCTTAAAGAGGCTTATTTGTCAAAGAACATACAGCTTGTTCACCAGAAAATAGCATTATTTATACACAACACCATTTTTTGGTTCAACCCGTTTATAAACCTGACAATTTCATTATTGATTTTCACTTTTCAGCAGGATCGCCTCTTTTTGCAGATCATTATTTTCACCGTTGAAAGATGGCAATTGCCAGATTTATCAAGGGCATTTCACCATTTAATATTTGTTATGGAAAAATAGTTGCTATCATTATTGTTATTTTCCAGGGGTTTATTATCAGAAAAAATATAATCACAAAATAAACATGCAAAGGTTAACATAATGAAACAAAGTGATGAGGGCCTTGCCTGTGAGTACTGAGATCTGTTCTGCGTTCACAGGCTTTCTGATAATTGTGTCCGTGACTCAGAACAATACAGGGAGATTTGGGGCACACATGGCTATCAGAGTAATCTGTTTCATCCTGGCACTACTGAGCAAAAGAAAAGCTGATAGCAACACCTGGATAAAAACACGTAGCATAGCCGTGTCAGGAACATGTGCTAGTCTATTGGTTACTGACTTTGGCCGAGTCCTGAGGGTGTTGTAATCATATATTCCCTATAATGTGCAAATTTTTATACATTAAATAAAATAAATTATTTCCTATGTATCAATATATGGAAAAAATGTATATTTATTATGAAATATTCTTTTTAAAAAGAACTTTATTGGTAAAATGAAGACCAAGGTGTGCTAAAAGCCCTGAGCCTGTACAATTAGTGGCACATTTTTTGGTATATATACCTTGGGCTAAAAAATGATTTAAAGATTCTATCTAAAAAAAAAATAACCTTGTACTTTATCCCCAGCAACTACTAAGTAAACAATCAGATGAAAATGTAAATGCAAATTAACTAATAAAATCCATTTATTTTATTTATGTTTTGATGTTAAGAGAAAACACAGCGTTAACCAGTTTTAGTTGAGTATAGTATAGGGAAGGGTGCCAGTTTTCTTTTTTGTGTCAATGGTGGAGAGATTTTACCTTCTCGCTCGACAATGAACCTCAACAGTGAAACCCAAGTCCATACTATTGACTGACACGTCAGACTTTGACATTAGCCATGTCCCTTTCCATTCAACAGTTCAGTAGCCAAGCCTTAGTGGTCACCGCAGTGTCTTCAGAGGTAATTTTGTATATTGTTTTTTTTTAGCCTTTATCAAAGACCCTGTGGTGACTAATTTTCATAGTAATATGATAGTGTTATATTGGATTAATTGTAAGATGTCGTGCTGCTCTGTTTCTCTCCAGGTCTAAACATATTGCCCCAGATTCTTGGTTATAAGAAAAATTCCAGATTCAATGAGCCTGATTTATTAAAGCTCTCCAAGGCTGGAGAGCATATACCCTCATCGGTGAAGCTGGCTGATCCAGCAAACCTGAATTTGGTCCAGGATTCAAAACATTTGCTAGCAAATGGCTTTAAAGAAATCCATTCCAGGTTTGGTAGATCACCCAGCTTCACTGATGAAAGTGTATTGCCTTGGAGAGCCAGAACTGATACACCTTGTTTGTGAATATAACACATACACACACAAATATATTGTGTTATGTACATCTCTATGTTCTCTTTTCCATACAAGTGCTTTAATATTGGCAAACGACTTCATGCTGCATAGGAAATTGTTCAATGAATGGACAAGTACTGAAAATTTATTTTGTAGCCAGCATAACACAAAAGGCAATAAAGACAACTTGTTTTATGTTCAGGTAACATTTATCCTTCTTTTCCAAAGTGAGGAAGTTCTAAAGAGAGCACTGAAACAGTCACAGAGCTGTTACATGGTATGTAAGACCTGATTCTCCATAAAACACAAGAAATAGTTCAGCACCTTCAAAAGTATTTAATGCTATGAAAGTTTTCATGTTTTTTTGTAATATGATATTGATTCACAGTGCATTTAAATTTTATATTGGGGGGGGGGGCATATATTAAAAGAAATGTATGTAATTAGTTGTTTTATGTTTTTTTTTTTTTGCAAATAATTTAAATGACTTTTGCCTTGCTTTAATTTATCTGATTTCAAATTGACTTGCATCATTGTCTTTTAGCAATAAACTTGTTAGACCTGCATGTACAAAGTATGGGTTCACTATAAGCCTCTCCAACCTTTTAACAACACAGAAAAACCTTTTTATTAATTCTGTTTAAAGCTGATCAGCTGCTAGGAACTTTTTTTGTCTTTTGTATTATTATTTTTTTAAGGATAATCACATTGCAATTCAGCTCTCCCAAAAAATAATTAGACCTTTTTTTGAACCATTACTACATTTTTCTATGTTCATCCCCTGTCTGTGGTAAAGACAGATTGTATATTACTAACCTTCACATATGTTTTGCAGTCCCACATATTTTGGGTTTTTTTGTTTGCATGTTATTTTGAAGATCAATAACAAATAGATTTTTCTGAAAGGGGAATTGTGTGTTCAAAAGATGCATGTGCAGCCCACTGCAATATTTTCCATGACTGCTGTGTATTCTTTATGGCACTTTTTCCTTCTCCGTCCTCGTAGGGCTGGCAATTTGCTGTCACAGAGTCTTCTGCGCACAGGAATCTTACTGTAGATTGGAATGCTGGACATGCTCAGGTCCTCCTGCATGGTGAATGGGTTGATGCAGCCAGAACACAAACAACGGGCCTCTGGTATAGATGCAGGGATGCGGTTTTCATCGTGATTAATACTGAAAAGGGATGTACAAGTAGATCATTAATACTGAGATCACTATACTGTTGGACACATTCGTGTTTTATAGGCATATGCATGTATTTTAAAGACAATTGATCTGAGCAATCAGACAGGTTAGAATGATTATTGCTGAAGAGACATCACCTGTCTATTTTTGCAATGGCCTGTCTGATTTTTGAAAGTGGAACTTTAGCTGCCCCTTAAGGTCTTTATAAATACATATACATATTGTTTTGGTAATACATACCTGAATTAATTTTGAATATAATTTTGTCTATATGGATTGTTTTTTGGCTTTGCTGTGTTTTTATTTGCATGAAAAAAGGGTGAATTTTATCTTGCGGTTGTGCTAATCTTTAGGTGTACTCACTCTCAGAAAATTTCTCACATCATGTCCCTGAAAATAAAAACCCTTCCTTGCCACAAACACTATAAACCAGCAAGTTAGAGGACTGCCATTGTAACACTCATCACTCTGACCACAAAGAATCCCAGCTGTCCTAGTAACTCCCCACGGACACCAATCGGATAGTTATGCACACCACTTATTCATCTAGCTGGTGTGCACAACATTTAATGTGCATTTTCTGAAGATTTGAGTATTTGTTTAACTTCCATTTGCTATACTATTTTTTGGTATAGTTGCTGAAACCTGGCAAATCTGGGACAACCAACATGGCAGGATTTAACCAACTTGTGTTTTTTCTTTTGCACAATTATTCTCCTCTTACCTCCATAGATTGTGATGCTTAGCAGACTAATTTAACCTAACTGTAATTTAGAATGTTTTTAGTTTATGGTACAGCAATGCATAAATTCTAACAAACCAGCATGACTTTTCAAAGTGTTTGTAAAGACACAAAGTGGATTTACCAACAGTGTTGCATTGGTGGCTATGACTTGAATTTAGCAATACTCATACAACTAATGACATTAATGACACAATGAGCACTAATGATCGTGCCTTATAGGCATTGCTGGGTAGCTCACAGTTTCATATCAATTTGTGGATATTTTCCACAGTTATTGTGACTCAGAAGCACTTGTCTTATCTCAGCATGGCTCTTGAGATGACAAAAGTTGGGGATCTGTGGTCAGAGAAAATAAAAACACTTCCTTGACTTTCTTAGCTAGTGTTTTCTTTGCCTAGTTGCTTCTATTTTGAAAGACTTGCCTTTTGTCTGCATATTTGCACAATTTAAAAACCAGTAAGGTCATACTATAGCAAAAAAAAGTGGCCTGTGTATAAAGTCCATTATCCTATTCTTGTGTTACCTGAATCTTCAGGGGTTTTTCAAGCACCTTAGTCAGTAACTGATCCTCTACTTGAAAAATGAATGTGCGGGGAGTCCTGACATGTTGTATAGTGTCTGGCAAGGGATAAAGGACATCGAGAAGAGAGGCAAAATGTGTGCGTGTGTTAAACTTGGAGGGAGAAGAAAGTGATTTAAAAAAAAGCTGAAGGTGGTGACAAGCATTTGGGAGAGGTTGTAAAATTGCTGGGATAGTTACATGAATATAATGCATGAGTAGAGTGTAATGGTTTTGGCAGTTTTAAATGCCAGGTCATCCTAAGGTTTGTCAGATTTACCTCTGTAATGATATATCTGTGTATATATAGGTGCCAATGGGTGCCAACCTATATTTCTTAGAAATGAGACCTCCCTGCCAGAGTTGTAGCCTTACCTACAGAGTGTCTCACTCAGCTCAGTGCATTCTCTTTTGCTTTTTATAAAGGTAAAAAAATAGGGAACCATTTTGGGGGACCTTATCATTTTTAAGGACTAGTTATGATCCCAATGGCACAAGCTCACTGCTTTGGTCTCACTGCTTTGTGTACAGATTTGTAACCTTACAGAGACATTTACAGGTGACAAGAAAAACACTGTGTCATTGATTGGCTATAAAGTGCTGGAAGGAGACAGGGATTCCTTTTTACCACTAATTTACTCTCTGAGATCTTAATGCAAAAATAAACCCCAAATTACCAAGGCAAATTTTTATAAGATTGATAAACTAATACAGTGTAAAGAAGCAACGTTATGGATACTATATAACTTTTTGGATCTAACCTTCTTTTTCATCATTACCTCCCATTTCTCCCACTAGTCAGTGCAAGAGTCAATTTAGATGTGACCACGAGACACCCAAATGATTAAGAACACAAATCGTCAGACATTTCCCGGCATCCTTGTTTTACAGTAGAAAAAGTGTCTTAATGATGGGGCAGGACATAGGTGGTAAATTGTCATCAGCTACAACTACAAGAACATTTTAAATTTGTAAAGTTTGATTCCAAAGAGAATAGTAACATATTTTACACTAATAAACACTATTTTCTTAAGAGTTTGTCTTGATTTTAGGTTTAGTTTGATGTTTAGTTCCCCAAGGGCTTGTCATTATTTTTTTGTATTTATGTATTGTGATAATAAGGGACTTTTCACTGTACATCATTTATACTTTTATCAAACAAATGCAAGAACTTGATTTTTGTTAGTTGCAGGAAGGGTTAGACAAATGGTATAATCCTGTTTCCTAAGTAATATACTTCCAGATAAAAGACCAGTCATATTAATTACTTATTTGACATAGTAGGCTGTCTGGAGTCCTAATGAAACAAATACTGTTTATAAAGGTTTATTATTTCAGCAGGCAAATATTAAAATTGCTTAGAAGATAAGAGCTATGTTTTAAATTCAGGCAAAACACATCATAATAAGTCAATTTTCCTGCATAGCAAAGATAGTAAGTAGTCTGTAGGACCAGCTGCATTGGGGTGAGGTTCAGGTTGGGTGATTTTCACTGAATATATACAGTGGATTGTTTTTGGATTTTTATTCACATTGTGCAGAAAGAAGTTTTAATTATAGAAATCAATACATCCCACTAAAAGCTGCTAATCCTGTGCAGTATTCAAATTCAATTAAAGCCTTTAAAACATACGTTGACACAATAAAATGTGCTCCCATTGTGAATTTGAGCCGTTAGTTACCAATGTTACCTGTAAGTCCAGGGTGAAAGACTTCTTCTGTTAGAAAGCCAAAGTCTCAAGTTCACTTCACAACGGCCACTCGTGGATTCAGAGGTGTTCTTTAACTGATTCACCATCTCAGTTAAACTTTGCTCATATTCTTCCACTAAACTATAAAACTGAGAAGGGGCAAAAGAGTTCACTCCTAAAACCGGATCTGGAGATGCCTTCCCGTGTCCTTTATCCTGAAAGGTGCCTGGATTCTCCTTTGCCTTGGCATGTCCTTTTTTTCTGTTTTTAGATGGTTTCAGTGTCTCTGAACTGAAGACCGTGGTCAGCAGGAGAGAACATGTGTAAAACAGTAACTATAAGGAAACATTATATTGTGTCAGTAAGTAATGAATAATAATAGCTATTCCTACTTTAAATTTAATCTGAACCCAAAAACAAAAATTGTTCATATTGCAGCTTCCAAATCTTTAGATGTGGTGGCAGCGTTTGTTTTTTTTTTATGCTAAGTACAAAAAATATCAGTGAGCATTATCACTGTAAGACCGGAAATGTGTAATAGTAGTATTGCCAGGTGAAAATGAAGGAACAAAACCATGAATAAGCCTGAAAAAAGAAAAGTAATGCAGCCACTGCATATAAGGACTGGTCAGCCCCCATTACATTTTCGCTTTTGGCTTTAGATATATAATAGGCCGTGTTAAAAGTGAACAAAATAATCATTTTTTCACCATATTTGCAATAGTAATATGATTTGGATCTCGTCTTCTTTTGGAGTAGCGCTTGATAATGGCCATGTAATATACTCATGAGGGTGCAATTTAGAGAGGCAACTGTGTTACCTATATTAATTGAATCTGCAGCACAGATTTATTTCCTAACTTGAAGAATTGAGGTAAAAAAATTGGATTAGAGGACATATTGCTTAAAGCAGTACCTATCTATATAACCCTCACGGTAAAGATCCAGTGCTGCCAGGTATTGGTATTTATGTGCATCACCACCCCTTCCACCTTGGATGAGAAGAGTTTTTTTTACATTATTTGTGCAGCAGCAGCCTGGCACTAATGGTGTGACTAGTTACCCTTTATAGAGATGATTCATTTTTATGGGAACTTTGCACTCCCTCTCCACAGTGTATATAGATACACAGGGACAGGACACTCATTTTCTATGGTTGCATACAACACAAGAACATAAGTGACATTTACTGCACAACAAGCTACTAATAAATCAAAGAATGTATACAAGCTTAGCTTATTGGTGATGTTCTTCACAAAGTTATGAAGGGTGGGAAGAAGATAAGGATATGCTGTAAATACGTGTTTTGTTGTTCCCTGCACTTAGGTGTAAATGAGTATTAAGGACAGGAAGAAACCCAGACCAAGGTACCTATCTGCTGCTTTCCGGTAATGATGTAGCATGTTCATATAAACATCCTCCTCCCAAAAAGATCTTATAACTCATAGCAAGATCCCATAACAAACTCAATGACACCATTTGAAGGCTATTTTACAGAGACTGCACTAGCTACAGTAGAGTTTCATTAGATAAAGAAGGGTGTCCATGCATAACCTATGACCAATATAAGAGCTACTGAGGAAGTTTGGCAGTTGTCGACATTTACAGATTTACTAGACGAGGGTTACAAGTGATCCTGGTCCAGAAATGTTTTTTTTAAACACCTCATACCAACTGCCAAGAATTTGGGACTGTTTGGCAGCCATAAGACCAGGGCACCTTGCGGTCATTCAGTTGACTATGAACTCCTCTGGATACCACACTATTCTAGAGTCAGATGTGAGACCATCTTTCTGACTGCTAAAGCTTGATGGAAATTGGGAAATTGAGAGTTGGGAATGTTACAAGACTGATAAAGTCATACAGAAAACAATTATTTCAGGATATTACTGCTAAAGTGGCTCCACAAGCTATTGAATCATGGGGTGGGCTTAATTTTTCCACACATGGCTTCTCCATTTTGCCTTCATCTTTGGTCAATTAATAATGAAACAGTGGAGTCTGTGTGTTGCTTTACACCTGAGGTTAGATTTAAATAATGTAAGAACCTGCTAAGGACAAAATGATTTTTGCATTATGTCCTGACACATAAAACCTATGCTGATATGAAAGAGGGTGTACTTTCTTTTTTACATCACTGTATACTACAGCAGTTTGCCACTCACAATGCTTATTTCAGCATTTTACCACCTACACCTTGATTGCTTATTGTTGAGTTCTCTTAAACGTAAAAAAAGGTTAGGAATAATCACATAACATAATGATTATCTGAATACAATGTCACCCTGTTATGAGGTTGTTGAGTGAATGGTTACATTTTATATGCATTCCACTTACAACAGTGAATGCCTGACCTACTGATTTCTGCTTAAGCTGATAAATTGCAGTTATTATGTATAGCATTACTCTTCCGTGGCTATGGACATGATGGTACTTGTGAGTGAGTACGGTAAGTCATTATAAAGAACATTTTACTAGAACAAACTCTGAAAGCAAAGGGAAATCTCTAATTGTACATGTTATTTACCTGTAAGTAAAACTGGTATTTGAAATAATGCCCTTGATATAAAAATAGATTAATATATATTCACAGCTTCTATCCAAAATATTAGGCAATCAGTATTAAATTATTTATTATATCAGCATCCACCTTTAAATTATATTTAACATACATTAACATGAAGATGCTCTCTGCTGTGGTCATGGGCAGAACATATCCAATACAACGTAATGAACAGATTATATCCAGTGCATTGTTGATTATATTCATCGAGGTTTTGATAACAGATGTAAACTTTATATACCTAGTGCTTTGTTCATTTACATAATTTACTCAGTATAATGGTATCAATAGGTTGTATTCAGTGCAATGTTAGTATAATATACTTGGTATGGTGGTAACTACATATTACTGTATATGCAGTACAGGGTTTATCCACAGGTTATACTCAGTGCACGTGGATAGATAGCACAATGGTAATTAGTAGACTATACCCATTGTTTTAGTAATTACCAAGTTATACATAAGCAGTAATAAAACAGTGCTGCAACAATGTAAAATATTTGGGAAACACACAACATATGGTCATGACAAGTGTCGCACAGGTAATGCCCACATGATATTCTACCTAAGAATCTACTAAACACATTGCCCTTTTAATGCTGTAACATGTATAAGAGGACTTACCAGTTTATGTGAGCCAAGCATTGTGCCAGGAGAGACTAGCAGATGCAGCTGCAGATATGGCAGGACTGGGGGATTGTGCCCCAATGTCAGTGGGTCACAAGCTGCACCTAATCCAGTCCCTCCAATAGGGCTGGGTCCAATTCACTGTGCAATCAGTTTTCTAAAGGTGATGAGTACAATGTTAACAAAGGCCCAGCTTGTCCCTTTTCTCCTTCTGTTCTATGCCTCTTGTTTTGTCCCTGACTGTACATGCAGGACTGTGTTTGCTGACTGGGAACACAGTGCACAGCGGCTCCGTTCTCACACTCGACACACAGACCTGGCTGATATATGCTGTTTGTTTGCTTGTTCTCTAAACTTGAGGATTGGAATCCTCCAATTAACAGTTCAATGGAGAATTGTGAAAATGTAATATTACCAGCTGTAGGAGAGGTCTACGTATCCATTTACACAATCTGGCCAACTGTGGCTAATTTAGGAACAGGCATGAAGTTAATAGTTGTGTAACGCTGTGTGTTACAAGACATTGCATTAAGTATACTTAGTGCTTGCGGTACCTTTATAATGTTTGTATTCATGTATGCTTTGTGCAACTGATAACATTAACTAGGGAAAAATGAAAGAGGAAATGTCAGAAAAGAAATATGGGAGCTGCCACTGTTGATAAATTTTAAAGATGCATGCTACGGGGTTGTCACCTCTGTGTTTTTTAAATACTTTACTTACATTACTTGTCAGTGGAAAAATCATGCATATCACCTAACTAGCTGCATTCTTGTTCCATGTCTATAGCTCCCTAAGTAGTAAAGGAAACCTAAGGATGACAACCATAAAACGAGCACCTTCCAAAAATTCCACAGTGACTATTGCTGTATTTATATCCTTTCAGTAAGTAAATGTATCCATTTTACTTTTATTGGTATATTTTAGCAGGTTTAGAGGCAGGAAGAAGGTGATCATGTTACTGCAGAGAAGCAGCAGTGTTTAGATAAGACCACCTTGCAGGCCTAAAAAGGTCATCTGGAAACTCGGATACGTACCACAACCTAGGTTTATAAATTACTTCTATGAGTGCTACATGTAGCACTATGAGTAGCTATATGCTACTATGAGCTCCAGTGCAGGCTGTGAATTGTGTACGTGGTACCCAAGTAGGAACCAGTTAATTTTTAAGCCCAGTACTGCCTTTGATACTTGGTGTTTGTTTTTGTTATTGTGTATCATTATTATTTTTATGATTTAGTTTATAGAGTGCCATCATTCTGCACAGCAAAGTAATATTATTCTTTTCGTTGCGTTATACGTTTTTTGTTTATGTCATAGGCTTTAGAATGTATTTGTGTATGTTTAGATTTTACATGCATGTTGGTTATATTTTATACCTGGGCTATACACAGTTTTAACACTAATAAAATTTCCCCATATACATAAACGTTTATAATAGATTGGATTTTCATTTCATATGCAAATATTTAAATGGACTTGGTCAGTGTGTTTAAAGTATGCAGTATCTAAAGCCAAAACCATATTTTATTGTTGTAACACTGAATTAAAGTGTTGGTACATTGCAAAGCAAAGTTACTATTCTTTTGTACCAAAGTTTGGAGATATTACACTACTCTTCATGTACAGTTTGTACTCAGTAAATCCAGTCCTTCTTCCCCCTGCATTTTATTTGTTGGATTTACCTAATAAAATCTTATTTCCTTATACCATGGGTGAGCATTCTATATGGCCACATTGTAGAGTTTAAATCAGTGTTATTATGCTAAAATCTTCTTTACAGAATCACCTGGTATAATGTAAAATTCTTAGCCAATAACACACAAAATAATCAAATGACCATACAGTATACCCCACTTTACCTTGTAATGAAAAAGCAAACATTTTGTAGACCATTGTCTGACATCCCTAAAACTATGTTTGGGTCTATACACTACATAAGGCAGATAAAAGCTACAACTTACAGTGTACAAAAGCTCATAATGCATTATATGGAAAAGCCATGAAATACAAAATGGACACTTACTATTTTTATCTTCCATTTTTCATTTTCTTCAATTTTATCTTCCTTTTCTCTACATCTAAAACTATTAGAAGCAATTCTTTCATAAATAGGTATTATTCTTCACAAAAAAGCATGGTATAATAGAACTGTGTTCTAATATGGATTTTCTTAACAGATTTCCTGGTATATTTTTTATATTACATTGCATAATATACATGGGATTTTTCTTTGTTTAACCAATACAGAACAGCTGCCACTTATTTAATTTGTTTTAGGACAAGTCTTGAGTTACTCTATCTATTGGCAGGTTCTGTATCCTGGGGAATATCTCTGCACAGCTCTCGTGTTGTGTGACCTTGCCTTGCCTTGTCACTTTAGGAAAGGAAGCAGAAGTAAATGTTTGGTTGTTCTTAGTTGATGTATTCCTCCTATTATTCCATACAAACCATTTCTCATAGATGAGGTGCTTTACAAGCCATGCATCTGCTAGCCTAGTACATCCTGAACAGAAGAGTTCTGTTGACAGAAGAGTGCGTTGTATGGGAGACACTGAGCATTAGTTCATCCTCACCGAGGGCTGTGTTTATAGAAAGTACAGAGGCAGGTGAGTTAAAACTCAAACAGGTGTCCACCATCCAAACAATGTCCAATAAACAAAGACAAGTTGGAGAGCATTGATCATTCTGGAACAATTACTGCTGCAGCAGAACCTCTTCCCTTTAATAATAGTGGCCCTTTCTTCCATTGTTGGATCTTTTATACTAAAAAAATGTGATATATTAAAAAATATCAACTATTATTTTGGTTTCCTAAAGGCTAACTGTAGTCAAAATTGTTTTTTTTTTTTTTTTTTTTTGCTAGTTTTGCATAATTGGGTAGATTTTCAGTCTCTGATTATTTTTTGTGTCTTTGGGAAGATATTATGTCACTTCTGTTGGCACTCATCTCTAGTACATTACATGAGAGTTATACCATATTGACAGGAGTCCTTCAAGTCCAGGTCACCTGTGCCTCCTTCTTGCTCACCTTCCTTGCAGCCCCCTGCTGCCAGCACCATCTCTGCCCATGGATCCAACACTCTGTTTACTTCCTGCTCCAAGTCAGGTGATTCTCTGTCAGCTGCTCCCTTGCCTCTAAGTTTTCCGCAGACACACTCCCTCTGCTGGTGGGATAGATGTCTGCGGCTCACTTGATCCATGCCCATCTCCCTTTCTTAAGGAAGTGACTTGGCAACAGGAAGTTGCCTGAACAAGGCGTTCCTTTGGCTCTGCTTCCAAGTTACTGTTGTTTATCTCTATTGTTCCTGATTCTCCATGTACCGACCCTGGCTTGTTCCCGACTACTCCTCCTTGCTGCCCGTTCTGACCTCTTGCCTGTTTCCTGACCATCTTGTTCCCTGGCGGTCCTGACCTTTTGGCTTGTCTGACTACCCTCCTGGTATTCCCTTTTGCACTACGCTTCAGTCCCTGCTTGTTGGCAGTCACCTGCCTTGGCGGCACAGGGGCTGCAACCTGGCAGTAGCCTGCCGCACAACATCCTCACCTCTAGAAGGCTCTGGAGAGGACCAAGCTACTGCTTAGACCCTGCTCCCCGTGCACATCTCCACCCATAGGGTGGGTGATACAGTGGGTGCACCACTTTGCCTTGTGGAGCCATGACATCTACCATCTTTTTACTTTTAAGCCAGAACCAGATGTTTGTGTAGAATTATGGTGAAAGCATATAATTTTTAATGCAGGATGCCCATATTATTAGGACCACTCTAGCTGCACCTTCATATCTTGCACCTTCAAGTCCTTCATATATTCAGCAAATATCTTTTGAGCTTGTCTACATCATCATGTAGGCACTTTTTTGGATAGGGTAACAAAGATCCACCTGTCATAAATTCTAATACAGCATTGTCAACATTTAAGTGGTGGGTGTGGTTAACAATGTTATCACCACTGTTATTCTGCCTCTGTATTATTCTTGATTGGCTATGCCTAAAGCTGCGTACACATGTGCAATAATTATCGTTGGATACGAATGACCGTTTGTACGATAATTGTTAACAAAAAAAAGTGCACAATGACGCCAATGAGCGAGGAAAGTCGCGACGATCATTCTCCATCTATTGTGTGTACAGTCGGACTGTGATCGTGAATGTTCTGAGCATGCGCGATACACAGTGAAGCACCCTGCAATGAACGTTCGTTAATTATATATTGTGGTAGCTCACTGGGGGTTGCTCATGGTAACAGGATGCTTATAGGGCAGATTAGAGGCATCAGACTCCAACAGTCCAAAATAACAGCAGTTGAGAGTGCGCATGCGCCGCCTACCTACGCTGGCTGTGTTCTAGTCAGCTCGGTGCTCTCCGGATCCCTTGGTGCCTCCCTGCGACGGATCACTACGGCAGCCACGCTCCGCGCAGGAAGACTAAGCCCTCTGCAGCTCAGGGCTTTACTTCAGAATGGTGGGGAAGTCAGGAAACAAGCTGAAAGACCGGGTTTCCCGGTCTCAGCCAGCGCGCCCGGCATTCAAGATGGCGGCTGCTCGGGAGCCACGTGGAGCTGATGTTCCAGGAAGAATGAGGGGAGCAAGCGGCTCCCCCTCAGGTACAAGCCGGGATGCAGGAGACAGGGGAGGGGAGGGGGACTTATTACACTGTTCCCCAGCACCCAGCCAGGACCCGCAGGAGGCTTTCAGCCCTCAGTTGTCCCAGCAGCCCCCTCTCCAGGACATTTATCTGTGACACACAGCTCCCCACACATGAAGGGAGATGATTCTATGTCCCCTGCTCCGGATATGCACAATCTTGATCATGGTTCCAGATTCTCAGTGTTGACACAGGAACCCCCTGCATGTTCCCCTTCATCCCTGCCCCCAGAAGCTGAAAACAGGCTATATTTGAATTTGGCCAGCCTTTTACAGTCTGAATTAGCGAAGGTTACGGATAAAATCACATCGGAAGTGCGACAGGATTTACAATCTCTGGGTGCCAGGATTGATATGTTTGAGAAAAAAGTAGATGAGACGATGTCCTGTGTTAATCAGAATTCCAAAGAGATACAGCTTCTACATGATCAGCTTGATGCCATGCAGCTTAAACTGGATGATATGGAAAATAGATCCCGCAGAAACAACTTCAGGATCAGGGGCCTTCCTGAATCTGTTAAAGATATTACAGAAGCGGTGACACGTTTTCTTCGTGTTTTACTACCTGAAATGTCGGACTCACAATTACTACTTGACAGAGCGCATAGGGCTCTTGTGGCCCCCAGACAGGATGGCCCACGCAGGGATGTCATTGTGAAACCTCACTACTTTACCACT
The DNA here is from genome assembly GCF_032062135.1 of Pyxicephalus adspersus. Lineage (NCBI taxonomy): Eukaryota > Metazoa > Chordata > Amphibia > Anura > Pyxicephalidae > Pyxicephalus > Pyxicephalus adspersus. The sequence goes on from NC_092859.1 coordinate 71,108,130, forward strand.
AAGGAAGCACTTTTGAAAGCGACCAGAGGTCTGGATGTGATTGAGATGGAGGGTCATCAGATACAAATTTTTTCGGACATAACGCCATTCACTATCCAGCGCAGGAGAGCCCTTAAACCACTACTGCAAATCCTGATTGACCACAAGATTAAATATAGATGGGCCTTCCCTTTGAAACTGATTTTTCAACTCCAGGGGAAGAGTTTTTCTTTCTCATCCTTTGAGGAGGGGGAACGCCTTCTAAGGTATCTGGACTTGCTCCAGAGAGCAGATGTACTTCCCACCTCAGATAAAGAGGCTTCCACGTCCCTGTACCCGCTGTGGAATAAAACCAAAGGAGCGGGGAAACAGTCACAGAAAATACCTTGATTACTTCACTGATAATTTGATCCTCAGCCTACTGGTGTTATGTTCCACCTTAATGGGACTCTAGCCTTAGTGCTGAATGGGGGATGGTGAGGAGATTGGTCCCCCGTGGTTCCTACTGATTTGTACTTATGTCATTTTTTAATGCTGTTTTTTTAACGCATATATGCGCTGTGCCCTCGCTCTACGGAGAATCCAGTCCGGGTCTTATTTAAGGACTTGGTCCGGAGGGGGTTTCTCCGCCGAGATGGAGCTATTGAGAGCTCCTGGAAGCAAGGGGGTTGTGGCTCTCTCCTGGACCTTGGGACCAGGATTGTCCCGGGGGCCAGGGTGGGGCTGGAACCCTGCTGTGGTTTTGTTGCATGCTTTCAAACGCTGTGTGTCTTTCTTGTTTGGTCTTGTTTTTCCTTGGTTTTGTCTTGTCTTCCCTTTTGTGTCTTCCCAGTCCTTAGAGGAAGTACTATTTTGGTTCTTTGGTCTTCGCTACTTTTATGACACTTGATCCATCAGTGGCCCCAGTGGTAGCCTCTAAACTAACATTGCTATCCCATAATGTTCAGGGTTTCAATTCTCCGGCTAAACGGTCCACAGCATTTCGTTACTATAATTCTTTACAAGTGGACATACTGGCTTTACAGGAAACGCATTTTTCCAATAATTCAGTCCCCAAATATCTTCATAAAAATTACCCGCTGTTTTATAATGCTACTTCTGACAAAAAGAAATGCGGAGTTCTTCTTTGCTTTCGGAAAAGCTTAAATTTCTCACCCCTAGAGATTTTTAGAGATCTGAGAGGTAGATTTTTGGTGGTAATTGGGTGTGTTGGGGTGCATGTGATTACTGTTGTCTCTTATTATGCGCCCAATGAGGGTCAAATGGCATTTTTCCATACTCTTTTAGACGAGATTTGGCCCAAAGTACGAGGTTCTTTGCTTTTGCTGGGGGATTCCAATCTGGCGTTAGACCATATTTTAGACAAATCTAAATAAGGCAGATATAGAGACCCCCCTAGAAAAAGCCACAACCTCGCTCTTTTATTGAGAAAATATACTTTAGTAGATGGTTGGAGGGAAATGAATCCCTCGGCCAGGGACTATACCTATTTTTTAGCAGCACATAATCAGTATTCACGCATAGATCATGGATTCATACAATCTTCTATGCTCCCCAATTTGTTGGGAGCACGTATTCTGTCTACCCCTTGGTCAGACCATGACCCCCTGGCTCTATACCTGTCAGGCTTTAATAGATCGCAACCTGGGTTTAAGTGGAGATTCAATGAGTTTTATTTCTGATGATCTGATGAAGCGTGATATAGAAACGCAGTTGGGCAACTACTTTCAGATTAATGTGGCGGATGATACATCCCCAGCTATAAACTGGGAGGCCCATAAAGCCTACATAAGGGGTGAGATGATTAAAATGGGGGCGCGACGTAAACGAGCCCACAATAAGATGATAGATACCAGCCTTCAGGAATATCATAAATTGCAATTACAACACAAATTGACACCAAGTGCGGTTTTGAAATCCCAGTTGGAGGCGAAACGCACTGACCTTAATTTGCTACTGACTACAAGAGCCGAAAAATCTTTGAGATGGTCAGCACACAAATTTTTTGTTTGGAGTGACAAACCGGGAAGTCTATTGGTCAATAAGCTTAACCCCAAGCCCAAGTTTCACGCCCTGCCTAAAATTAAAATCAAGGGCGGGCGGTTGTCGCAAAACCCAGAAAAAATTCTTGCGGCTTTTGAAGATTTTTATAGCCGTTTATATGGCTCTGCTGATTCCACTAATACATTGGGAGTAGAAAGATTCCTTGACCAACTTGCCCTCCCTAAATTGCACTCCAAACATAGAGCATTTTTAGATAAACCTTTTACGGTGGAAGAGTTGCAGGGGGTTATGAGGCTGCTTAAAGTGGGTAGCTCGCCTGGTCCGGACGGATTCTCAAATCTGTATTACAAAACGTTTAGCCCATTATTGGTCCCTCATATGGTAGCTTATTTTAACTACCTGAGAGAGGGCAATCCTTTGGTGGGGGATGCCAATAGGGCATTCATCAGTGTAATTCCTAAACCAGGAAAGGATGAATCGGATGTGGCCAACTATAGGCCTATCTCCCTGATCAATTGTGATCTGAAAATTATGACGAAGATTTTATCACTTCGTCTGAGCTCCTTTCTGGGAGCATATATCCATCCGGACCAGGTGGGTTTTATGTTACATAGGCAGGCACCAGACCAAACAAGGAGGGCTATTGATCTTATATCGGTAGTTAATTCAGGTTGGGATTGGGGACCGACGCGTCAAGCTATGTTACTTTCTCTAGACCTCCAAAAAGCATTTGACAGTATATCTTGGAGATACTTGTTCCAGGTACTTCATAAAATGGGTTTTGGTCCTTTTTTTACTAGCCTTCTCTCAGCTCTATATGATTTACCTGAAGCTAAGATCTCGCTAGGGGGATTCTTATCATCGGCGATCCACATCAAGAGGGGGACCAGACAAGGTTGTCCCCTCTCTCCACTGCTGTTTGCATTGGCAATTGAACCCTTAGCGATAGCAATACGGGCAGATCCTAATATCCAGGGTATTAAATGTGGCCAGATAGAACATAAATGTGCCTTCTTTGCTGATGACATTCTTATGTTCATCACCTCCCCAATTACGACCCTTCCGAACTTAATGAAAATTCTAGATGACTTTGCTCTTTGCTCTGGTTTGATGGTTAATAAAACTAAGTCTCAGGCACTCAATATAAATCTCTCTACGGAGATATGGTTAACGCTCCAGGGGAATTTTGACTTCATTTGGCAGAAAGACTCTATTCATTATCTAGGCATCCAGTTGACCCCTACCTATAATAGTCTTTACAGATGTAACTATGGTCCATTGCTTAATAAAGTTTATGAGGATATCCGGAGGTGGTCTTTATCTCCACCTTCTTGGCTGGGAAGAATTGCGGCTGTAAAAATGAATTTATTACCTAGACTACTTTATCTATTCCGCACGCTCCCGATACAGGTTCCTATGAAGGAGATTGGTTTACTACAATCTAGAGTGATGCAATTTATTTGGGGGGGGAAGAAGGCTAGGTTTCACAAGGACACGTTGTTAACTCCCAAAAGACTGGGAGGGTTGGGAGCCCCGCTTCTGAAATACTATTATGTAGCGGCGCAAGTAGCCCAATTGTCGATGAGTTCTTTACAAGGTGCGAGACCCCAATGGGTTGAGCTGGAGAACTTGGATGGTTTTGTGGGATCTATAGATTCCATCATGTGGAGGAGAAAAAATACCAGAGGCCCGGTAAAGTGTCCGGCTCTTTCCCACTCTTTGCAGGTTTGGGACAAATTTGGCCATCACCCGAAACTTTCTTCTATCCACAAACCTCTCACACCAATGTGGCTCAATCCGGACTTTCCACCGGGAATGCATCCAGCAGATTTTCATTGGTGGATTGCTAAAGGCTTTAAGCGTATCAAGGACATGGTAGATGCCCAAGCGACAGTCACATGGGAACATTTATCCTCTCAATTTGAAATTCCAGCTGCGGAATACTTCCACTATAGACAACTGTATTCCTTTATCTCTCGGAGAATTAGGGAAGCCCCAAAACCCATGTGTTCTTCGCCTTTTGAAAGCACTTGCTCATCTATAGCTAACACGAGGGGGCAAATCTCGGTTATTTACTCGGTGCTAATTGACCAGCATAAAAAATTGAGATATATGAGGGAATGGGAAAATGAAATGGGCATTGTGCTGGATCTGGAAGAGTGGCAGGATATGATATATGCCCTATCTAAAATATCTCTCAATTCTGGGGTGGTGGAGGCCAACTATAAAGTAGCCCTTAGATGGTACCTCACTCCAGCTAAGTTGGCGAGGATGTTCCCTTCTGTCTCCCCTATGTGCTTCCGAGGGTGCGGGGACAGTGGCTCCATGGTACATATTTGGTGGACGTGTCCGGTGGCTAGGAGGTTTTGGAAGGCAGTATTTTCCTTAATTTCAAGAGTGGTGAAACAGGAGATTCTGGTTACTGTGGAAGCTGCATTGTTTAGTAAAGTTGACACAACATTGTCGAAACCCACCCAAAAGCTGATTAGGACGCTACTGGTGGCTAGTAGAATTGCATTGGCTAAAGCCTGGAAGGCACCTACAATTCCCTTGGAACCTATAACCTCCAAAATGAACTGGATTATGGTAAATGACAAACTTACCCATACCTTAAAGAATTCATTGGGCAGATTTGAAGATGTTTGGGAACCATGGTTAATATATACCGGTTTATAATAGCTGATTATAGGACCTCAACCTGTATTTTTGCATTGTATTTAGACTTTGCTAGTACTTCCTCTACCCCTCTCCCCCCTACACCCTGTTGCTGTTTTCCCTTCTTTGGTTTCCCTTCCCTTACACCCCTTTGTGTTTCCCCTTTTGTTAGTTATGTGTCTGTCTTGTCTTAAGAGTCAGGGTCAAAGTGAGAGAGGCATCTTCTTGTCTTCTATCCGTAATAATTTTCTTATTTTTTTATTTCTCCATATTTCTCTTTCTCTGCTGTGGTTTCATACCGGGATCGTGTTAATTACGGGTGTTGAAGGCTGTTAGTGAATTTTATACCCTCATACAACACAGATGCCTCTTATGGTTTCAAATTGTTTACTTTTGGTTTTTTGTCTTTGACCATCGTTGTACCTTTTATTGCGAATGTTTGTTAAAAGAGTTCTCTATGTTAATATTTTTTCAAAACTTCAATAAAAATATTGAAATACAAAATAACTGCAGTTTTATTTGTTTAGGCAAGTGTTACAGAACACTCCCCAGCACTTCACAACAAAAAAATAAACAGTTCCCGGCTGGGCATCTAGCTACCTCACTTAGGTGCCCTCTCTTACTAACACACACTAAATCAACACTGTTTCACCCACAGTTCCAATCTGGTTGGCCCGCTGGCTTTCCTGGAGCTCTGTCCTCTCTCATGCGGCCTGGAACCCACACTGGCTCCCTTCTCAGCCTGGAACCCACTCTGGCTCCCTTCTCAGCCTGGAACCCTCCTGCTGCCTTCTCAGCCTGGAACCCTCCTGCTGCCTTCTCAGCCTGGAACCCCCTGTCTGCCTTCTCAGCCTGGAATCCTCTGGCTGCTTTCTAAGCATACTCCAGCCTGCAACACAGTGGCTGACCCTCTTGCCTCAGCCTCTTGCTGATCAATTTCCTCTCTCTCTTGCATCTGAGTGCAGGTGCACATTTACCCAGTCAGGATTGGGTTGGGCCAAGGAACCCACCCTTTCACTCGCTTGGCCGACTCCAGTGCCCTAAAGAACCAGGTTTCTTTCTAAAAAAACCTATTAAAACATCCTCACTTTAATTTCCCTGGAGCCTTTAATGCACTTTCCTGACACTCTTAGTGACACTCTGTCACAATATATATATACTAAGTATATGATACCAAAAGATTTGCATGTGACTCTTTGGTTTTACTTTGATGAGAATACCAAACGGATCTGAATGGATCCACCTACATTCCCCGCATGTTTCACAGGCAAAAGTGCCTATAATAAACTCCAAATTCCTTTGAACCATAGTCTCATTAAAATGGCTGTGAACTAATTTATCTTGTAAAGATGGCAGCTTCCTATCTACAAAGCTCCGGTGTTCAGATGTGGGTCTGATAGCAGAATGGGCCAAATTTTTTTACATATATTTGCTATTTCTTGTGTTGTGTTGATGTTGTGCTGAATATTTGGTTATAATTCAAAGAATTTGGCTTTCCAAATGTTTCTTTTTAAATACTAATTCTGAGCGTTTCTGTCCTCTAGCTCTATGGTATTCCTTTTACGTAGCATTTCTACTGCACCCCATTTCGAGTAATCTTTCACATAAATCTTTTGCTGCAGTTTCAAAATCGTTTTCCAATGTACAATTCCTACTGATTCTTAAATATTGTGAATATGGTATACTGTTTTTCAGAGGTACAGAATGTGCACTATTTGCTATATAAATATATATATATATATATATATATATATATATCTATAGATCATTCAAACGATCGCATCTAGCATGTGTACATTATCTTTGAACGATTGTATCGTTATCAGCATGTACATAATTGGACACTATACGATCGTTCACAGATATTGTTAATAATCATTGATAGTTTGTTTTTAAACTACAGTTATTGAAGGTGTGTATGTAGCTTAACTCAATGCCTTCCAGGTTGATAATACTTCTCTGTCTACTATACGTAATGCTCCTGGGACATGTAGATTATCCAGGAGCCTGTATGATTTAGGGAAAGGATGTGGAAGCGCTGCTAGATCTCTCTTCTTCCCCAATATACAAGCTGTAAAAAAGCTAAATTTTATATATATATATATATATATATATATATATATATATATACAGAGGACATCAGATAATCTCTTCAAAACTTTTAAACTCCAGATAAAAAAAAAAAAAAAAAAACCTTTATTTCAGTATATTTTTAAATATCCACAAAGCATACAAATCAATTTGTGTGCCTAAACAAACCTAGTTACCTTGAGGAAGTTTTACATTAAAAGTAGCAGTGACATTGTCACTGTACTGAACATAACCTATGCAGGCAGGTACATCCACTACAGGCTACCTGGAGGGAACTAGAGGAAGAAAGATTTTTCCTATGCCTGCCCATCTTATTTATAACGGCATGGTGAAGTGTCCCTATTAATTCTTCACCATATACTTTCTGTCCAGGTACTGTGTGTCTTGACAGAATGGAAAGAAAGTGGAAAAATCTCCCCAATGAGGATTCAGATAACATTAAAAGCTCCACAAAGGCCCTTTTGATTCTATCCAATAAAACAATGCAACCTAATAATAAAATCTCCAGTTACTAGCAGCCCCTTATATTTGCCTGTCCCCAATCCAGAAAGACATAGCCAATTAAAATCTTCCTGACTGGTCCCACACCTGTACTCTCCACCTACACAGTGTTGGTCTACACTACAACATAGTGGGAAACACACTAATACTGGTAAAGGTAACTGTTCTTATGGACTCAGTACCTGTAATATAATAGGCATTTGGTAATGGAGAGCCAACTGTGCGGCCCTTCTGTATCCATACCCTGTACTACTCCCCTAAAGTCACCCAACAACCACTCTCTGCAGCCATGGCTAATGCCAATTAAGTAGAACTTTACAGGGTATGTAGAACTAGTCACATCAGGCCTTAAAAGAGGCTGACAATCTAATGTCCCTAGCTTATTTTTAGAAGTGCAGAGATATCTGTCCTCCAATTCAAGTTTCCTACATATTTGTAACATAAGGTGCTAAAGAGGTATGACCACATGTTTAACACTTAAACTTTACAGTGAACTATCTGCACATTACTATACAACAAGCAAACTTTTGCATAAAAACAAGGGTTTTTAGTTCACCTATGTTACCAAGCTAGCCAACTATGTCAAAGTAATGGACACATTGATGGATTAATGGTGCCAATAGGACATTTAGTACAGTTGGGGGAGATCTACAGACAGTCCTGACTGCTCACATACACATTGCCGTAGAAATGGAGAGATGTCTGTGTACATATCCAAGCAAATTACATATATAAAACATGAGGTGCTTTCAAACCTAAATATGTCAGGAACAACAGAAGAAATTTGTGGCAAGTTTTAATAACTGAACAGTTTTTTTTCCACTTAGTTCCCCTTTAAATGACATTTTTATAATACTTCATAGTAGCGGAAACCACACAAGGATAAATGCAACAAATGTTCATACCATGAATTGGTCTTTGCTTATACTTGATCCATTTTAAGGATTATTAGCACAGACAAAAGCTGTTCAAGGCATTCAATAAGCATTTTTACATTTCTATCACCTCTATGTTATTGCACAACACTAATGTATGCCCATTGTTAAATTCCCGGGTGTGTATTATTAAAAAATGGCAAAGTATTATTGTGTTTTCCAGCAGAGAGCAGTGTACTCTACATTATGCCATGTGTATTTCACTGGAGAAACAATTAAAGCAGAAAACTATTTAGCAATATATACAACTTTTTTAAACACTACATGTTTATAAATCTCAAACTTGAAATGAAAGGAATACTTTTTCTTTTTTTTATGTATCCAACGTCTATCTGACATCAGATGGCCAGATTCTCTGCACATAAGAGGAAGAAGGTGGTGGTGCTCAGAGAGGCAAGGGGACAAGTGAGTGTATTTAAAAAACTGCGATCAGACAAGTATGATTATTTTTTTGCAGAAGTGACTTCTTCTTTTTGCAATAATAGGCCTGCTCGGTCACAGATTTTTTTTTTAATTGATAGCAATGTGTTTTTTCCTATATTGTACTTATGCCCTAATATTAAAACATACTAAAACTCAGTGCACACCTTTTGCATTTTGCAGAATGTTGTTTGATCCCCTTTTTTCCAGATGACCACTCAGACACTTATCAGTATGGGGGGTATGGAGACTATAGCCTGTATGTTAGCAAATGAGTGTAAATATCGGCCCATTCACACTCATGTGTTAATTTGGAATGGTAATTTAATGAAAGGTAACAAAGATGTCAATTCATAGAATTGCAGAAATTGTATAGTATAAATTATGTGTTTTAGCAAATAAGCTGACGGTTATTTTGATATTAAAGCAACTGTTTTTATGGCCCCTAATTCTTACTGAATATACCTGAGAATGTTCATATGTAACACAAATGAAGTCAACACACAGCATACAGAAGGTCATCACAGAAGTTACAGTCGTGTAGCAACATGTAAAAAAAAGTGCACAAAGTCAGAGCTTTTGAAGTGACATCAAACATTTCCTTGTAATACTTTCTATAAAATAAAACCAGCTGCTGTGTACATAGGCACAATAAGGCAGCAGAATCAACATGACTGATGAGTGTGCTCTTCTTCTGCTATACAGGACTCTCGTTGTTCCTTCATATCAGAGTGGTGTCACTGAACTTGTGGTCGTGCAAATTATTCTAGTAATGACTTTTGTCCTTAATGCTTTGATAACGAGTATATATTTCACTTATTGTGAATTTTGCTATTGGTGGTTTATGTTGTGAATCAAAGCCAGCTGTGATTTTGGCTTAGTTCTCAGGGCTATCTTGCAGGTGCAGCTTCTGTTAAATATAGTTGTCACTACGCGGATGAATGACTACATTGTGGGATACATGGTGATGTCATTACCCCATAAACTAATCCACAGTAATGGTCATGGCATACCCTTCCATACCAGTAGTGTCAGGGGTTAAAGTTGAATAAAACTGTCATAGCTTATGATCTTTGGTTTCATCCAATACACTGGAGTAGGGCTCAAATGCAGTTATTATTATAGTTAATATAGTTCACTCTTTATTTTAGCCAGATGTTTTACTTATTTCAGACATTTACAAAAGGTTGAACATACTCCAATTGAAATACACTCTCTGGTCATTGTTCCCTTGTCTTATTTAACAGTGGAAAGCAAAGGGGATGAAATACTGGAAATTCTGAAGGCTTATCAGGGGCAAAAATAACATTTTATCCTAACCTGTCATATTGTTTGCTACCCAGCTACATCAGCTGGCCTGAGTTTTTGAAAGTCCTTGACTCCCCCACACCTGAGAATGTTTCCTGGTCTGGCTGATAATACAATAATCCTGGAGGGTGATGTCTAATGACACTCAATTTACCTTCCAGTAGAAAAGTATAGAGAGGATTCCTATGTTGAGATTTCAGTAGAGTTTCAATATGATAAGGTCCGTATTCCATAAAGCTTTCCTGTGGCTATAGACATGTGTGATCCTGGGGATCCAGTAAAAAGTAATTTCTCTGCATTGTGCTGCATCTCCCATGTCATAAATGCAGCAAACCCACTATAACCATTTCACAATCAAAGGCACCCATGAGTGCACACCCTTTCTTCCTGTGTGTTTTGGATTATTTTCATCCTGAACTTCAAAAGTCATAAATGTATGAACAAGACTCTGGTCTGTAGCTTAAGTTCGCCTGTTAGAGGCACTCAAGGTTTACAGCTGCCAGGACTAGCCTGGGAGTTTGTGTATTTACAGAGGAGCAAGCAGTGCCTTGGATGATTCTCCTGGCCAGTCGCCCTTATAATATCAACATTTGGAAGCAATGTTTAGACATGAGGAGAAGGAAAGAGTACGGCCACAACCAGTTACAAGGTTTTGATCTTTTTTGGTGAGATAGAAAGTTGGTCTCTTAAACACTGCCAAATTTGATAAGGAAAGAGCAAAGAGAAATGACACAAAAATTGCAAAGGCAAAAAAGTTTCTAGCTCACTGTTTTCTTCTTGTAAAGTAAAAATATATAAAATACTTGACTATTCACCTTGATCATCATTCTGAAGTTTTAAAGCATTTTTGTTTCCTATTTAGGGCTTGTTCACATGGATGGTTTTTCAGAGGTTAAGAAAGCATTTTGATGCATTTGATCGTTTTTTAATCTTTTGGTTAATGATCAGCTGCTCAAAAAGAAAAAAAACTAAAAGATCTTTCCTATTAATATTATAGTTAATGAGAGTTTTTAAAATATGTTTTTACAGGAATTTAGCAGGTGGTGTAGTTGCTTTGTGGTTTTGTTTAGAATTAGGATGCTACTTGCAGCGTTCATGGTCAGTCACCTGGTTGACCACTTCCATAGACTTGAATTGGCACGTTTTCCAAGCCTGATAAGTGTTTGTAACTGTTTGAAAAGTGTTTTAAAAGAGACAAGAGGAAGTACAAACAAATGCCAGGTTTCTCCTATAGCAGTTTTCAAGTGTTTGATAAATCCCAGAAAATGTCTGTAAAAAACATTTTTGCAACATCTAGAAGTTAGTGCATCTAGTAAGTGGTAACTGCGCCATAATTAGACTGTCCTTTTAAGTCCTGAATACTATTACTTGTTGAAACAATATTCATAACTTTGTTTGTATTAAACATTGACTTCAATTGAACCTTCAATGTTTTTTTTTGTATTGGATCCTGCAAACACTAGGAATGCATAACTTCACTCAAACATTTAACCTCTGTGTGTAATAGAACCAGAAATGAAAAGCCTCACTTGTCAGTGTCCCAGATCCAGCATGTCCTAGTATGTCTTATCCACATTTAAGAGATGCCACAGACATACATGAACATCAGCCAGTGCCAGACATACACTTAGGAACAAGTTCATGTGTCACTTGGTATGCATACAATTAGATATTTGAGCTGGTGCCAGCATGAATATTTGCGGTGAACTGTAGGTAAAAAAAACCTTGGTGCAGATCTGGAGAATATTGGCCTGTAATCATCTTCCTAACAGATACATAAGAATATATGATGCCTAATCCCCTCTCCGTGTCTGCAGTATTGCAAGTATTTATAATTGAGTACAACCTAAACTACATTTCCATTTAGGGTAAAAAGCTATCGTGTTGCCTAGAAATGTGTAACAACTAAATCTAAAAGCTCTGTACACATGCTCAGTTATAGTCGCTGGAAACAATCGTCAGTGGATAACTAAACAGCTTTGGTAGACAGCTGTGCTAATGCTGGATTTTTACCCAGAACTATCAGGAAAGATTGACTAGAAAGATGTAAACCTAGTGTCTGTAAGAGGCTTCGATTTAAATACAACGGGCATATGGGGGCTTATATATGTATAATGGGGAATAAATATTATAATGGGAACGGGAGAAAAACAACTACAAACAATAAATAAAACTGTTAAAAAAAATAAAGGTATAGGTCTGCCCCTTCTATTTTATTTTGTCATTATAAAAGTTATGGGTGCAGACTTACTATCATTATAAAAGATATGGGTATGGATTAGAAAGTGTATGTGAATATAATGTCATTACAATACATTATAAAGCACTGCAATTGTCCACTCTCTAATGTCACACAAACACAAACGGTATTGGTTACTGTCTCTGATTCCACTGACTTTCTTCCACTAATTCTCTATATTATGTTTTGGTTACCGCACACAGTAAAGGAGTATTCCATACATTATTACAACTGTAGATACAGACCTAATACATCAAGGATGATTATTAGAGAAATTCAGAATAGTAGACAGCATATAAAATATTGGGCATTTGGTACACTTCCAAAATGGGTGTGTGTTGATGGAGCAGAGAAATGTGTTGTTTGCCTTGAAATATGCCTTTTTCCTCAAAGATTTTTCTGAGATGATTTATTTTCTGCTTAATGTTAGGCCATAGTTAAGTGGAGAGACAGTTAACATCAATGCTACAAATTCAAAGAACCAATCAGATTTAGACATTCAGATATTTTTTTATTAGTACAAATTTAAGTGTTTGTTCTCTCCAGGACAACCCATGCAGTTTATACCTCTGGCCCTTTGAATTTAGGTGACCTTGTCTAATTACTTTTCTTTCATAATAAGAAAGCTAGACTTGATCATTCTTCTGCGATTTGTACCTTGGAAGTTTTCTATCAGGGTATTATGAAAGTAGGACCTAGATTTTCAGTATATATATATATATATATATATATATATATATATATAAATACTTTTCTTTCATAATAAGAAAGCTAGACTTGATCATTCTTCTGCGATTTGTACCTTGGAAGTTTTCTATCAGGGTATTATGAAAGTAGGACCTAGATTTTCAGTATATATATATATATATATATATATATATATATATATATATATATAAATGACTGTGATAGGGACATTAGATTGTGATCTCCTTTGAGGGACAGCTAGTGACATGACATGACTGTGGACTTTGTAAAGCACTGCGTAATATATTGGCGCTATATAACTACTGTGCAGTAATATATACTAGCATGGTAAAATGCTCTTCTGTAAGGAGCTATAAAGTTTTACACTTTCATTCTTACAATTCTTGCCTATTAAACAAAGTATTAACTGGTTTGTTATGAAAGTGTTAACAGAGGTGCAAATATGTTGTGTTTATCATCAGAAGTAGGATTAAGTGCTGTTCCCTGGCACTTGGCTGGGAGCAGCAGGGAGGGGAGTATGTGACTTTATTTTGCTGTCTTATTGACTAGACTAGAGAAAAAATCCAAATTTGGGCACATATGCTACATTTAGATGTCTGGAGGTCTCAAATGAAAATATTGGGCAGCAGGAGAAGGGGCTGGGAATGCTACATTTTCTGCAGAAAACTTCTTTTAGGTTCAGCCTATAAGAAGCATTAAAGATGTCTGCACTGTGCAGAATTCAGTCCTAAATTCTTCAGGTGAATACATTATGCAATGTGATCTATTTAGCTGAAGGATGAATACATTTTAAAATTATTTTTTGTGGAAGAAAAACAGCAAATCAAGAAATACAATACATTCCTAAGTGTTGCATTTTTTTTAAATATCGTAAATAGCAATGAGAAAAGTTCAGTAAAAAACAATTAATTTACGTTTACGGATCAGACCACTGTAGGATTTAGTCTTATTGGTTCCAGAGGTTTGCAGTACGGTAACACTTTATCACTGTTCCTTGTCTTGTTTCATGAGCCCTTTGGCAGAAAAGTAACACACTTTGCTGGAATCACCCCTTTGCACAGAACATTGTCTTGTTTTGCTTGTCCTAACCTGGCTTACAATAATATGACAATGTTTGAAAAGCTTATATGAGATGACTGCATGTCTACTGATAATAGAAAATAATTGTGTCCATGAATATAAGTCAGATCCTATTGTGTACAGTAATGGAGAAATTAGTAATAATTAGCAGAAATTCTGTTTCAAAAATAATGTAAACCATATCATATTTCCTTATATTCATCCTCCACTGTCTGAAAGTGGACCTTCCAAAAAAATTGATGGTTGTTATTATCTTTCAAAATTGCCTATTAATAAAAGGTGCAAATTTTACCTAAAAGAAAAAAGTTAGAATTATGCACATTACATTGTATTTAACCTTGCCTCAGGGGTAAATAAAAAGTAGATTATAGTAGTATTATATTATTGTATATGTCACATGATTAACTATATATAACAACAATGGTGATATGTGGTCATTCCCAATAAATAAGCATGGGATATGAAGACCATTAGCTATACATGTCAGATACCTGACTAAATAACATGAGTATAAGACGTAAAGTCCCTTGACACAACACGTTTTGCTGTGTGGCTTCTTCAGGGGATTGACAAAGACTGATAATACTCTGTGTGAGACAGAATCACTATATCACCAGTAATAACTATATATCAAACACACCATATGTCACATATTTTTCATTTTATTATCTCCTGAGGAAGCCACACGGCGAAACGCGTCAGGCCAAGGGATGGCAAACATTAACATGGTAACATAACACAAAGGAAGGATTGCTAGTTTTACAATTCACCTTGCCTTAGAGCCATGGACAAAGTCACTGTCCATTCGAGAAGATTGCTGATGAATACAGAACAGCCAAAATCCTTCGAGAATACGCTTTTTCCATAGGCTCCTGCAAAGGGCAATGGGAAGAAACAGCAGGGCACCCATGAGTTTGACACTCCTGAAGTTTCACTACTGTGGATTTCAACAGCAGATTTCTCAGAGCTTTGGGTAGGTAGAATGAAAGGTGTAAACCTAAATGCCTTATGTAAAGGTATGCTTTGTCCTATGTACTTTTGTAAAGGGACAAGGTTGCTTGTTGCAAACTTGTTAACGTATAGTTTCCAAAGTGGCCAATGATAACTTTTAACATAGTTGCCCTATACAGGCTTACCACCAACAAAGTATAATCCACATGGGTAAATCAAAATATTATAAAGAATAAATTTGTATATAATATAAAGAATAACCAGATTGTATTACTTACCTTCAGTGTACCCTGCAGAGAAGTCCAGGATATGAATGTGCTGTCGGGCAGGGGTCCTTGGAATGCATGACCAATTGACCTGAAATATTGTTGTATATGCTTTACATTAACGTACACCAATGATGTTTCAATTTATACAGCAGTCAATTTAAGTAACAGGAAACAATACAAGTAGGAAATCACTTACTCATATACTGTAATTGCCAAGGTAAATGCATTACAAACCTTTGTTTCTGAAACGTCAAGTTATAATCCTGTGGATGTGCTCTTGTAAACCAAATTAGATTCTTGCATGTGCACAAAATACATAATTCACTAGTCTTCATTCTCCATTCATAAATAACCTAATTTAATGCATTCAAAGTATAACAAAACACATGTATTTATTGACTACATGGCGAGACAGAAGAACTAGGTGCGCTGGTAAGAGTGATCTACAATTTTCCTTATTTTCTCTAGGGAAAGCCGTTAACGCTATGGAAAAGTCTTATGTACCCCTGAGAGGCTAAAGTAATCAGACATTATTAGACCACACCTTAGGTTAACCCTTATAGAAGAAACAAGAACATTTCTCCTGGAATGTGGTAATAATACTTGGAGAGCTGGAGAGAGGAACACTGACTGTATAGCATATGCAGAAGTTCTAAAGGTGTCTTAGTTATCAGAACTCAATTTAAAATCTCAACTGGCTGTGGTTAGACGACTCGTACCACAGGACAACCCTGCACAGGGTCCCTGACACTTACAAATGTAAATACTGGGACAGAAAGATAATAAACATCAGCAAACCAATGTTGCAGCAAACCTGTTTGGTTTGTCTCACGGTGAATACATTCACAATTATCCTGCCCTATTAATAATATCAAGCCCTTTATATTCCTTCTAGGGTCAGACACTTGGGCATGCATTGTAGCAAGACCTCTAGAAATATATGTTAATTCTAACTGAGAGAGTGAATTGCTGTACAAATGGCAGCACCTTGCAAAATGATATCTAGCAATAAACTGCCGGCGTAGTTTTGGTAAGTTACCACTACTGAAACTTACACTTACCTTCTACAAAAGGGGTATAGACCATTGAATTCCAATATCAGACAACTTAATTGTTCTGACTCCTACACTTTGGGCCTGATTTACTAAAGCTCTCCAAGACTGGAGAGAATACACTTTCATTAGTGAAGCTGGGTGACCCAGCAAACCTAGAATGGATCTGGTCCAGGATTGAAAACATTTGCTAACAAATAGCAAATTACTAGTTAATAAAAAATACTAATTAATAGTTTGCTGGATCACCCAGCTTCACTAAAGAAAGTGTATCTTCTCCAGCCTTGGAGAGATTTTATAAATCAGGCACTGATACTCTTTATTCTAGTCCTGCCAACTGAGTTTCTCATTATATTGTATGTTATATAGTTCTGAGAGCTGGACTCTAAACAATTGTTATATTGTATTATATACACAATGTTGTACTTTACACAGTTCTGATCACTGCACCCTGCTATGTTGTATATTGCATACTTCCAACTGTTGCTTTCTATTCACTATGTTTTACTCTGTGTATTCATGACTCCTGCTCTGTATATACTTCGGGGTACATTTGACAGTCCTATACACTGCACAGTGCACTCTATACTGTACATTACATTTTTGTTCTTTCAACTGTGAGCCATAGCGGTTAAAGAACATTGGTTTCGAAGAGACTGAAGAGAATGAATTCTAAGGAAATTCTATACTGTTTGTGAGTAAAACCTCAAAAACATGGGGGTCTCAGAGCTGGATTTAGATCTAGAAAGAAAATATTTTAGCTCATAAATAGGTCACACCTTAAGTAAAAACACATAGTGGTACAAAGATAAAGTGTGCTACAGGACACAGAAAAAAAACTTTGTATATAGTGGACTTCACAGCACATTTTCCCAATGTCTATGTAATACTTTTTAGGAACATTTGCTCATTTCAATAAACATACATAAACATACAAGTAAACTAAGGGCAGGTTAAGAATTGCAGTGGGCACAAGCATTCTTGATGGCTGGCACCTTACTAGTTACCCACACCAGTGGGTTGGTTTAAAGAACAAGTTTTGGCAGACTTGACAGCAGGCAGTAATGACCGGTACTGAACCACTCACCGGTGCCCCCTTTTATTTTCTATTGGTCTGCTGCTAACAGATACGACATGTACGAATCTACCCCAAGACAGCAGTTCAATATTGTAAGAAAGCAGTAGCTGCACCACAGCTTTACCGCCAGTCTGAACATAGCCTTTACTGTCCCTATAAAGATGGAAAACTCACTGGGGGAAGGCCAAGCAGGGCAATAGAGGTAGGGTAGCATTGCTTGTTGGTGGTGTGAGCCCTGAACAGGGACAAGGCACAGTATGTAAGAATTAGCCTGGTCTTGTCAGCAAAACCAGCAGCCAGTCTTGGAATCAGTGACAGGCCAAAAGGTTAGGGTGGGCACCAAACAAACATATTCAAGATTCAGTCAAGACTGTTAACCCGGAAGGCCAGCAAGTGTGCAGGAAGCAGAAGATCAAAGGAGACTCAGGGTCACAAGAGGAAGAAGAAACACAACCAGTCATCTATAAAGCACAGGGCACTACAAAAACACAACTCATTTAGAAGCAGAGGGAGATTTTGAAGCACAGTTTGGAATTAGTGTAGCAATGCATTGCTTTATTATAGAGTAATACACCACTATACTTTTAAAAGGAAAATCTCCCATTAGTGCTTCAGATGAATCCTGGAAATCCTAGTGGCCGCATGCAGGAGACAAGACTTGGCACTGGAATAGAGGTGCGGAGGTTGTTCCAAAAATTATTGTTATTAACCTCCCTGGCGCTCTAAATATATAAGTATTTTTAAATGTCAAGGGTTACATTTAAAAATACTTTTTATTTGAAATTTCCCACCTGGTCCCGTCCCCCAGCCACACACTGCGTCATATGCCTGGCCACATTCGGGGTGGAATTTTAAATGGGATTAAAAGCTTACCTGGTCCCCACGTGCCTGTGGCATCCAATGGCAGTGCCAGTGGTGTCCTCCAGGGATGCCTACCCGGCATCTGCGTCCCCGGTGTGTGAACATTAGGGACGCAAGACCAGGGGACACAAATGCCGGTCAGGCATCCCTAGAGGACACCACTGGCACTGCCAGAGGAGGCCGCGGGCAGGTGGGGACCAGGTGAGCTTTTTAATCCCATTTAAAATTCCACCCCGAGTGTGGCTCAGGGTTACCGCTTTTGGTTCTGAAAATTAACCCCGAGCCACACTTGGGAATACCGCCAAGGAGGTTAAATTAAAAAAAAGAAAAATGACAGCAAGGCCCAGGTTTCTGTTGTACTGGGTTGACAGTGGTTCTTGTATGGACTTGTAAGTTATCATGCTCTGTTTATGCATATCTAACAAAATTATTATTTGTCACTCCCATATTGACACTTATAGGCCTGAGCTTATTGTGTATAATAAAAAATCTGGCCCAGGTCATTAGATATGACCATGATCCATGACACAGGAGTGAATTAATAAAAGTATTTCTCCATCAAATACAGTAAATAAACCATGCACTATATGTTGTTCCCCTGCTGTTAATTGACAATTGTAGAGTCAATTCTCCAAAATGAAGTTGCTTCAGACTGTTTAAATAAAATGACATATAATAATAATGTTGACTGTATCATGTCATGTAATAAAATATACTAATGTGCAAGTAATCAGTGCCACTTTCTATTAACTGGTAATGACAAAACCTTTATATTACCTCTATGAAATGAGTCTGCTAGGGTTATTCTCACACTTTTCCCTTGCTCTTTCGGCTGCTGAGACCTCAGTCTCCTGGGATGATAGATTTTCCCATCTCTGTGTTTCCCTCCAAGCCTTATTTGCACAAACCCACAAGCTTGGGCTGGGGTCAGCCAACAAATGTATTTTAAGTCTCTTGAACTTAAGGAGCAGCCTAGAAGGAAACGTGAACCCACTGAGTCATCAGTGCCAAAGAAAACAAAAGAAAACTTTTCCTTTCCCCACAGAACACTCATAATTGTGAATCGTTAATACCATGTGATGAATGCTCTGCATTTCTTAGTATGGCAGATTTCAGGCTATGTACATGGCTGTTCGAAAATGTCTGGTCTGATACCATGTAAAAACAGGTTATTTCTGAATAACATGTAAAAAGTATTTTTATCATTACCCACGTATGGTTAGTAACCCTATGGTTAGTTATATGCATGTGCTTGGAGAAAATAAATTAGAAAAATGTACATAATTCCTGGAAGCAATCATGTTCTACATCGTAAAGCTTAAGAATCCTTTTTTTTAAGTAGAAACAGTAGCAACAGGGCAGTAGGAATGAGTTAAAAACACATTTTCTTTACTTCCTGACTTAGGATACAGCGGGAAGTAAAAGGAGATCTCCAAATCATGGGAAATCCTCTCTTATGGCTTCCCACCAGAACTTACTTCTCTCCCACTACAAGCTAGTGGGAATACAAATCGTGATGCAGCTTAGAGTGTCAAATGCATGTTAGAAGGAGGTCAACTGCAAGCCAGATATACCTGACTATAAAAAAAATAAACTCCCTGGATTTTATGACATCCAACAATATTCAAACCACTTCCTGTTTTCTCAGAACACCAACGGCCTACCTCCTGCATCATTTCTTGCTGCTCAATAATAATTCTATGCATATCATTGTTTTTTTAAAACATTGGGTTGCTCTTTTGAAGGGGTGGTAGCAAACGGAAAGAGGGTCAAAGCTCAGAGTTGGGCTTTAAAGTACATTTTCCTCAAACACAAATGCTTTGCAAATATTCTAATATGAGAGTCCATTCACACAGTTCAAGTGTTAACATGCACATAATACATGTCCTCTAGAGTGTATTCAAAAGAAATCAGCATTACAATGTGTTACCATACATTTTCATTATTATTTAATAGTTTTGCTCTAGGGAAAAAAAATGCAACATATGAATTAGGTTTTTTTTTTTCTTTTTATTAATTATAGGGATTTTGGATGAAAGTTCTTTTGTAAATGAAGGATATAGAGAAATCCCCTGCCCTACCACCATATTGGTCAATAAGGTCACTTACCACATTCAATGGTCAGTAGGGAGTTTTAGGAAACTCTATTGGTATGGCCAAGTCTGATTTTTAAAGTCAATATTTGCTTGAACTTATACTATTTCTGCCTATTTAATAAACAGTTTTGAGTAAGAATAATCGCAGTTTATGATTGTTCACCATCATAAACTGGACCATGTTTGAATTGTCCAGACTTACTTTACATCCATGTTTCTTCCTACTCCTACTTTTGTCTCATGTCTGTATATACATTTACCCTACAGTCCCATCTGTATATACTAATCCCCCACCTTCCTGTACCTCTCTAGCTCTGTAGATTAGCTGTAGGGTTTTTCCAAAATGACAGATTGCCTGTTAATACTTGTTAATGTAAATAATGTCTCTGTTTAGAAAGAATGGAGCACATTAAGCTAGTGTGGAGAGGGGTCACAGGCAGATCCGTAAATGGCAGAGAAGTTGTAATGCTGCAGATGAAAGCTTATAACAGAATTAAGGCATAAACAGAGAAATGTCACTGATAAAATTAAGGAAATGGCCCAGCCCAGCAGCATGTGGATAATAGTATCTGGCAAATGACAGACGTAGATCAGAGGCATCATTATTACAATTAGAGGAGTGTGAGCAATGTTTTTTAGGTTCTGGTTACTTGACTAAGTAACAGTAAATCAGCTATGCTGTAATCTATATATATATATATACATGTATATCTTTTGATATATTATTATTATTATTTTTTTTTTTTATAGTGCACACATATTATGCAGCATCATTTAGGTTTTCAGTCATATAACTAACTGGCGCTCAAAATCCAATTGCTTTATCATAGACGTAATCCAATCTCCCAAACATAGTCTAAGGCCAGTTTTGTGGAAAAGACTATTTACCTACAAGTATGTGTTTGGGTTGTGGGAGGAAAACCACAGAAACATAAGGAGAACATAAACACTCCATGCAGATAGGCTGAGATTTATCCTAGGATCCTAGTGCTAAAAGGTGAGCTACCATGATACAATATAATGGAAAAACATATATCTATTGTCCATATAATCAAACAATTGTAGATATATACCACATTTTTTTCCCCACTAACCCTTTAAATAATGCATGTTTTTCAAAACAGGCACAAAGTTAAAATAAGAAATCCACATTTTTTACAAAGACATTTTGTATATCTACAATTCCTATCTGGATAATCAATAAGGGATTGACAGTTCATATTCTTACTTTATTTCTAATGCAAGCTAGGAACAAATGTATTTCGTGCAAGCATTTCGCATAATAGGTCACCATGAAAATAAACGTATCTGGACATTTTTAGAAAGGAATTCTTTTACATTTCTGAGGTTGAATTTCTTTACAAACAGGCCTATACAAATCAGCTTTAGGAGGGCATATTTTTAAGGGGTAGAATTTATTAGGCAGCTGTATTGCCTCTCAAAGACTAACAGATTTGTGTGCAAAAAAACAGAAGACTTTATGTAAAACTGCATTAAATCTGAAGTTTAATCTGCCGTTATTTGTCCTTCCTAGGCTCCACCTTACCTCCCTTCATCAAAATGCTAAACACATTTTGAAACCTGACCTTTCTGTTTTTTACTACATACCCTATTTTGAAAGCAGTGATGTAATTAATGGATCTGCATGCTTTAAATTGATATATAAACAGTTCATGGGTGGTGGCAGTGACTGGCTGGGTACTCTATGTAGCTTCTTTTAAAGTGTAACTACACCCAACTATACTCATCTGTGCCTGTTCCATCACAGGGTGCCACCATCTTCTTTCTCTTCTCTTCCTTTTTGCAATTTTTGTCTGTCCTGATTGGCAACCAAAACTGCAGCTCGGCAATGATGACAATTCCACAGTGCAATCAGGGTAAAAATGCTTATGCCAGAAGAGATATCTCCTGCCCTTTTCTGCAATAAAGCCCTGCCTGATCACAAATTGGAACTTTAGTTACAATATACAGTATCACAGCACCATGCCTTTGCTCTAACGCAAGCTATCAGCTGTCTGTGAGTTATATGAATATCAATATATCACTTCATTAGCAGGCGTCAGTCTGGAGGAGTGGACATTCCTAGGTAGACTGTATTTGCATTCAGGTAACTTCCACCTTTAATGTGCAGCCTTCATCAAAAGAACTGAAATCCAATAATAAAAGAGGTAGGCCAGGACCAGTCAAACTGGGAAAGAGGGGGAGGGGGGGCATAGTCAATGCTGGACCACCTCCACCAAGGAAATGATGCTGGCTCTATCTCACTTGCTCCAGCTTCTCATGCACACTGTTCAGTAAAATCATATTAGGCATTTTCAGTACAAAAGAAAAAGCATGTTCATGTTCAATCTTAAAAATATCTTACTGTTATTTTTCATTCTTTGCTGTAGAATTAGGCCCAATATTTCCTGGTTTCATTAAGTATACCAATAATAAAAGAATACAAATGAAAATTACACCAACTAAGTGTAATTTTAAAAACGGTCCTTATCTGAAAAAGCCTTGAATAAAGGGGTTAACTGCAGAAGAACTAAAATGGCCAATTACACCATGTTTAGGTAGTTTAGTTTTACTAACAAAAATCCTGGTCCACTTGGAGCCATTTACACATTGGTGGTCTGAATGTGGTTCTCGTTAGCACAAACTATGTTTTCTTTTTAAATGATCAGCTCACTCAGAAATGTAATTTTAAGTATAAGTGGAACTGGCTTCCTATGTTTTATATGAACAAAACCTTGTAGACACATGACCATAACCATCTGTATGTTCTTGTTCAATATCCTTTTCAAAAATGTTGGGCATACGTGTTGGGTTGGCCCCATTTTGTATTTTTCTGGGGGGGCTTTGACAAAGCTTTGAAGCATGTTTCTGAAAATATGTGAGCATTCAGCCACAAATATATTTATAAAATCATTGATCTTTGACAAGAAAACCAAAAGCTCATCCAGCCTTCCGATGAATAAGGTGTTCAATAAGTTGAGGTCAGGGCTCTGTACAGGTCATTTGAGTTTCCCTACAGAAAAAGTAATTAAACCATAGAAACCTGGCATGGTGCACAGGAACTTAGTTATCTTCAAACAAAAATTAGCATTTACCCAACTGTTGCCACGTGGTTGTAAGTACCTACCCACCCATGTCTTGTATGCTGCATTATGAGCACCCTTCACTGGAAGCACCTGTTAATTGGAGGAGGGTTCATATACCTTAGATCATATACTGTAGGCAGACTTGGTGTGATGATTAGGGGTCCGCAAATTTTGACCATGTCTTCATATAGGTGATACTTTAGCAGTAAGATTTGCCTACTGTAATTCCTTACTTTGTTCCTGTTTACTTGGCACTTTCCAATTGTATTTCCATAATATAAAATAAAATACATAATCTAGTACGGAAAGTGCTACACCAGCACAACACGGGTGATGTGCAAATTCAGAAACCAAAGTGAAAATACCTGAGAAAATGTCTAGCTGCAGCACCTACAATATTATTTTTAGGTGGTCTGACCCTTTCAAACTCTATAAGCCCAACATCTGAATAACAGGATTGCTTTAACCATAACTTGGAATTAAAGAAAAACACAGATATGCAGCCATATCTAAATTCAGTATAGTCTTGGCCATTTCTTGAAGAAGTGTAAACTAAAATGAATAAATGGTTGTTTCTATGGGCTCTTCCCTTTATATAAACATCAGTAAAAGGGCAATGTGACTGCTGAATCGTCTAATCTGTAAAATCCTAAGGAAGGCCTTCTTAACCTCTCAGTGTGGGCCCCATCTGGTCCTGAGTTTGTTTGTCCTCTCCTCCGCCAGTTGCCAGGTGTCATTCAATAAACATGGCACTCTTTGTATGACACTAAAAATATTATTTGTTTTTATTGTAACTACAAATCAAATTATCACTTCATAAACTAGCAAGACAAAGGTTTAAAGCCTTTTACAAGACTAGCATTGGCTCCGCTGTGTTGTAAACTGCCCTTGCTGGCACCACTATGTTTCTTTGTATGACATAATTGAAATTCACATCATAGCTTGTAAAATTATTTACATTATCTATCTAAAAATCATGCTAACATTAGAGTCCTATTTGTGCCAGTGGTAACCTGTATGCTCAAGAAGATTAAAATAGCTCTGTATATAGAGATTGTTAGACGCAAGGGGTTACACACTTAACAGCGAAAGAACTTTAGAGGTCGTATCATTTTTCTCGTACTCCTTGTATATACCTATAATAATAGTGCTGGAATAGTTTGAAAATGGCTGTTGAAAATAAAAGTTCATGGCGAGTGTTTATGTGACAGGACAGGAGCAGGGAAGCTGGGTTACATCTAAACATTGCCTTATTAAGTCTGCTCTAGAAGGTGGGGTCACGCCCGCTGGGTCATGAAACATGATTTTACCATCCCAAGAACAAACAAAAACTGACATTCAGATTTTCATCTCGTAAAGCTTAGCTGTCTATTTGTAGGACTAAAACTTCGGTGGTGGCTTCTAAGCATTTTGCAGTTTGGGTAAAAGTTTATTATAAAGAGAGAAAGTGATTTTTACAATTGTACTTTGAACTGGAATAAAGCAATAATCTTACTGCCATTTGTAGGTTTTAATAGATGTTTCTAAAGATTGTTTACTGTAGCAGCTCCTGGTTCTGCATATAACACCAGCAGGTACACGTTTGCAGTAAGGGAAGGTGAAAATATTCTCCTCAAAACTTTAGAGTGAATATGTTTTTAGTTGTGAATAGACTTTGGAAGAATTAGACTCGTATGCTTTTAGCTGCTATGCAGTTTTTAATGTTGTTTGTGTCCCCTTTGGAGAGACCTGCCCCTTACCTGTACTGGTGATCATTGTCACTATAACAAAAATGAAAGAGAAATCTAAAAATGTAAGGGAAGGTTATAACCTTTTTCGAGATTGAGAGATCCCACATGGCTCCCCACGGCTGGTACCTTGCCAGCTGTTTATATACTTGCACTACAGTGTTGGTTCCTAAAGAACCAGCGTTTGCACATTTGACAGCTGGTGGCATTGAGTGATGCTGGTACTACTTATTTTCACTCTCATTCATTCCCTATGGAGCTGCCACAGGAAAACCATACTTTGTAACATATCCCATAAGGCAGTGGTTCCCTGGCCTCTTCCAATATGAACTGTTCTGGTGATAACTGTCTTAGTTTAACTTTCTGAGATTTTTGAAAAAACTTTTTCTATTGCATTTCCAGAATAGGAAGTGAAGGTAAATCTCTCTCCCTCAAAAAGAGGACACAGACAGCAACATATAACTTGATAGCAGTTTTATCCCTTCAATATATCAATAAAGAAAACAAGTTTTGGATATACAATATGCTTAATTACACAAGGGTGTTGTTGCACAGATATTTATCAAAGTTTGTACCTTTGGTTCTGCAGAATTTGGGAATATACCAGAACCTCACATCCAATGACCACAACCTCAAAAGGGGCAGTAAAAGCCAGTCTTTTCAGTAGGGTATACCAAACATTAGTTACCCTTCTAAGCATACTCCGATGATGAGCTCCTAGGGGGCACATATTTGCAAGCCTGGGGTCTACACACTCTCTGCTACTTCAAATGGGAGACATCACTTCCATGTCTTTCATCTCATTATCCTGCCCATATTCATTTTCACTTTTTACATGTCGATAACAAAACTGAATACAGATTTTTTTTTTCACAACCACAACTGCGGTGCATTGATATCCCACAAACAAGCAATTTTGGGATGAATTCCATGTCATACGAATTAAACATTCTAGAACTGTTGGTTCTAGGAAATTAGATCTATTCCATGTCTTCTAATCAAGGATACAAGTGATATTGTATCAGATGAGTGACACACTTGTAAAACATGATAAATGTTACTAATATTTATATTGTATGTGTTAACCTGAGAGTAAGAGTAAGCAACCTCAACAATATTCTGTATTAGGATCTTTGGTCTAGGACACACAAAGAATAGCCCTCTTTTCCTGGCTAAATCCGGGATGACCACATTACTATTTTCATCAAGCATTATTTGATGTGTGAATATAATAAGTAGCAGTATCAGTGATAAATAGTTTTTCCTAGCCATTGAATTGCCATCTTACAGAACAGATTCTTTTGATATAGGAGTTTGAAAAAACAGAGGCTTACTGGCAGGATAATCAGGGTATACAAATATACTTTAGCAAAAACTCAAAAGAACAAAATCTGCTGTGTCAATACTGGTGACAAATGGCAATATATATGCCATATTGGCCGATAGTTACACTTTATCAGTGCTATATGACAGGGGCTCTTCCAGGAACAAAAAGTTTCAAGAACAAATTGCCAAAACCTGCAATCACCCCTTGAAATCATTTGGCAGCTACCCACAGCTAACCATGCCATGCATAATACTACCTGTGTAATTTCTTCTTTTAAAGGTTCACTTTAATAAATACCTGTGTATTTTTAGACCAACTTACACAGTAACCTATTTGTGGTTTTCAGCATTCATTTTATTTAAGGAATGTGAAAGCCCTGTTTAGGCTTCAGGAAGTTTTAGCTTTGCCTCCTCTTGATTACATGTGGTACTCCAGATTTCAAAGACATTTCTCAAGATTGCATTGATTTGATTTCCTGTGCAAGTCAGAGGGAGTAGTGTATTTAGGACAGGAATTTGTATATAGAGTACATCTGTTGCTGTGTTTGCTGCTTATGGTGTGCAGTTGTACTGAGGCTCATTGTGGATGGTTTCTGGCACTTTTTAGTGTAGTATTCCTGGGCTGCCAATGCCTTCAAACTTTCCACCTTGCCAAAGAGGGAAATATAAAACAAATGTAAACAGATGGCTTTCTGTTGAAGGCTGGTCTATATATACAGTCATATGCATCGGTACACTTGTAGATGAACAGCACACATAAATCTCTATAAGTATAACATTTGATACTGTGTTTCTGTTCCCTATTTAGGAAGTGATATTTGAGACTGAATTTTAAGGATAGCCATGCATAATAAATAGTAGTACAACATCCAACACCATTCATGTTACCTTACCATGTACACAAATATTGTACATTTTTTTTTACATGTGCGAATGCTTGTAGTGATAATCAAACCATGAGGAAATAATAGGTTTAAACTGAATGAAAACAATGAAGCTGATAGCTTTATGTCCCATTAGAGGTTCCAAGAACATGCATTACTACCGTGTTTCCCCGAAAATAAGACACTGTCTTATATTTTTTTTGGCTCCCAAAAACACACTAGGTCTTATTTTC
>NC_092859.1:71136030-71190461 GCF_032062135.1 Pyxicephalus adspersus
TTTTAGATGGGGGTATTAAGCTTTAGATTTTTTAGGCTGAATTACAGTTTTGGGTGGGTTTTTTTTCTGAACTGGACAGATTTACACTAGGTCTTATTTTCGGGGTAGGTCTTATATTAGGGCAGGTTTAGAAAATAGTGCTAGGTTTTACTTTCGGGGTAGGTCTTATTTTCGGGGAAACACGGTAGTAGAGCATCTGTTGAACAATGTTTAAGTATGATTGGCCAAAACTTTTTTTCAGCTTTGGATAGAGTAGGGAAGTGTTAAAAACCTTTGTGTTTGCTTTGCTGGGGAGATTTCCCTTACAACAGGAAGTGAGAGGAAATCTCCCAAAAGTGTCCTGGCTCTCTGCTGCTGGCGCACAGACATCAATATACCTTGGCAGAAGATCTAACCTAAATAGTTTGCCTTTACATACGCTTCATACACTTCATTAAATGCTAGTTTATTATGTAGGATTTGTTATCTCAGAATTCATCTACAGTTACAATATTAAAAAAAAGATTTCCTCTCATTTTCTCATATTGAGTTTTCTATCACTGAAAATACATGCACCTGGTTTAAAGAACTGGTATTGCAGCTGGAGGAGGGGAGGGGGCAACAAAGTGGCAATGTGGTCTGCAGAAATAAGAGCGTAATAATATATTGATGCCTGATGAATCACTAAAAAAGTGTATCCCCGAGGATAGTGCTTAAATATCTACCTTAATAGTTGCCAAGCCTATTGAGTAAATTTAAATGGAGAGGAAAGAAAGTGGCTTTTTATGGCAAACTAGTTTGGTTACAAAACATGTCTAAAATCCTTTATTCCAAGCAAAATGAACAAAAATAATAATAATAAACAAAACATACATTAGATGCACAGTAATGCTTATCACCCTGTGGGGCACAATCAACTTTGTACATGAAATATGTGTAGTGGGCATCTTACATATTTTCTGAAGCCCAATACAGACAGACCTTACATTCCTGGTCATTATTTCAACACAACGGTATAGTCTTGCGACGCGTTTCTCCCGAAGGGGGCTTCCTCAGGGGATTAGGAGACTGTGTGTGTTCTATGGGTTTTGACCATAGGAGACAAGATGTTTCCTGTAAGTCCAGAAGCATATGAAGGTAGTCACAAAGAAGTTTGGACGCTTGAATGCTAGTCTTTGTAGGTATAGGTTAGCTAGTATGACTTTTCACCCTGCATTTTCATAAAGCTTGGTATAAGGACTAGTTAAATTTTAACATTGTTGCTTGGGTATAAGCCACTAAAAAAAAAATTTGCAGAGTTCAGCTTGTAACTCTTGCGTTTACACTTCTAATAGATATTATGGTTGTCAGATGTGTATTGATTCTTGATAATGATACATCTTTATGTTGTGATGTTTTTTAGCCTAACATACTGTGCACAATTAATGATGTATAATCCTATTTAAAATTAAATTGTTGTGGTAAAGTGGTGTAGAAAAGTAATTCTTTTGTTGTATTGTTGTTGGGGTATAGCAGTGAGAGCAAGCCGGCTGCAGCCATCCAAAAGGCCATTTAAATTTACTTGTATGTTTAATCGTTCAATGCTTGCTTCTAATAAGGCATAGCTTTATATCTTCATTCATAGTCCCATTCATGCTTACCAGCAAAAAATGATCCAAGTTAACGTGAACCTCCTAACAAAATCTATTATATTTAATACAATATATTATACTACCTTTGACTTTGACCACCCTTTTCCATATCACCTTATATTAGCAAGAATCATACTTCTTTCTGCCCATGTTGGGTCAATTTTCTTTGCTGTTAGGTGCATGTACAGACACATCTTTTTTGGTGCTCAAAAGAGAATATTAGAACTCAGGATGTTCAGGTTTATATTGCTATCATTTCCCACATGGGGTAAATCTTGATGTCTTTTGTACCAGGCATCTGTGTCCAGTGCAGGAAATAATGGAAAATCCCAAACTGTCTCTGAAACAGAAGGCAAAATCTCCCAATGTAGACCCCAGTTCTGATGAAACCTGACCATAAGAGGGAATATTTTCACGTTTTGGAGACATGTCATTGGGATATAATGTGTGGGGAGAGTAGATTGACCTGTGTTACCTTTCTTTGAATTATTGATTGTGCACCTGTAGGTTACAATATTTGGACTGTAGCTGTATGCACATTAACTGAATAGTGGCATGTATTTTCAGTACAATGCATTGCATTTTAAAGGGTTCTCTTGACTTTAATGACAATCCAAACTAAAACACCTGAAAATACAGTACTATAAAGTACAATGCTTGCATTTAGCAATTCACATGGCAAGGCACCTGGTGGGAAGAACGTGCTCTTATAGTGTGCCAAGATTAATATCACATTTTTCTATTTGAATCTATAGCTTATTGGAGAGAACCATATGCCCAAAATAGATTTGGTTTTTATATACCGGTACTCATTTTTACATGAATAAAGCATATGTATATAAAGTGTTGGGATACCTAATATGCTCACCCTTGCGCCACGTAAGTGGCTCACTAACTAGAATAGGAATAATGACCATGGAGCATGCCAACAATGGCATCTTTGTTTTATTCTCCCCGAATCAATGTATAAGCAGGCATATGTATAGACATAATCCAGCAACTCCCAAGCATGTATCTCTGTCTGCAGCATAAATATTTGGCATAAATAGTAGTCCAGGGCAACTCCTCATTTTTAGTTTATTTATTAATTTAGTTTATTACATTTATTAAAGATGTGGGGTACATCACAGATTTCCTCTGCCCTAGTTTATTAATGGGAATTAAGTGCTAATGTGGCAAACTTTTTATAACATGCTTCAAGAGGACTCAACCAGAAGTGCCTGAGGATAGCCAATAAACATTAAATAATCAGCATAAAATAGTTTATTCAGAAGATTTAATCTAATGTCTATGGACCTCCTTACTTAGTATGTAATGTTCAGTCTGTTCTGTCTTAAATTCTGTGGACTTGTACATGGATACATTTTGGGTTTCGGGCAGGACTTTTCACCTGTTTATTCCTACCAACACCCTCTAGTTATGCATTGATAGATTCACTATGTTCAATTCACAATGGTAAACCTCTGGAATTAATTGTTTTATGTTCATATTCTTTATATTATTGTACCCTAATGAGATTTGAAAATTACAGGCTAAAAATAAAGTTCCTTATCCTTATGTTAATGTATCCTATGTCTAATCTGCCTGCTGTCATCCTCAGCGCTCATCTTTTTGTAATATAAAAAGTATCACACAAAGGACCAATTATAAAGAAGTAAATATGACATTCACCGAAACATTCACTGGCAGAGAATCCTCCAGGTCCATGTGTCCCAATGGCAGTAATTGATTCTGCACCAGGTAATGTTTCAGTGAATGTCAGATTATTTGATCACAGATGGATTGCATCATAAGTAATATTTCACTCAGGGAACATAATAGAGGTTAGAGGGATGTTTAGTCATACAGCATGGGCTAATATTTTGTCATAAATTGCAATTGAGCATTTATAGGAACTTTAACATTTACCGTATTTTTTGCAGTATAAGACGCACTTTTTCTTCCCCAAAACTGGGGGGGAAAAGTTAGTGCGTCCTATACTACAAAGGTGTGATAAAATAACTAAAATAATATACTCACCCGATACCCGATCCTGCGTGTGTCTCTGGCTGCAGCAGCGTCTGTCTCCTCTTCTCTCTGGCAGCAGCACGTGTCTTCTCCTGTCTGTAAAGCAGAGCGAAAGAAGCCGGCACAGCGCCACCTGCTGTTCCCTGTCCTAACTGCCGTACTGTGGAAAAAAAGCACAGAGTGATCAGAAAGGAATTTTGAATGACACAGAGTGATTAGAAAGGTAATTTGCAAGGCATAGAGTGATCAGAAAGGGAATTTGAATGGCACATGAGTGATCAGAAGGGGAATACCGGTATGAATGGCACATGAGTGATCAGAAGGGGAATAATCTTTCAGAATCTTTTTTTTCTAGATTTTCCTCCTTTAAAATTGGGTGCGTCTTATATTCCGGAGCGTCTTATATGGGCGAAAAATACGGTATATCTAGTTTTCCCCCTTATCTTATAAGAACATTCCATAGATTCATAATATCAAGCTTAAAAAAGAACATACACCTTACCTCCACAGATATATAATTTACTACAACAAAATTTACTCATTTTAAGTGATTTTTCAGATATTTTGTACCTGCAGCCCTTGTCACATGACTGTTTCATGACAACTTCCCTCTCATCTACTGCTGTGTATGTGTGCAGCTGTAGGAGCGCTGGGGAGAACAATTATGGGATGTCCATACCTATATTATTTTGGAAGATGATGCCTACACTTAGGTATGTGCATGGATATTTCCAAGGTAAAAAAAGAGATCCATTATTGGGTATTCAGCCAAAAAATGAATGAAAGTTCATTTTAAAATTTACTCCAGGGGAAGAAAAAAATCATTCACACTGCTATGAAAATGCTTAGAGGATAAGAGAGCAGAGAGATAACCTTATAAGTGTGCTGCTGCTTCTTCCTTATCCAACCACAATCTCTGCCAGGCTGTATTGCATAGCGGTAGTATTGTTTATAGTATAGTATAATATTGTTTATTCCTGGCTACACTGACTACCATGGGTATCTAGATCACAAGACCAAACATGATTTATATGAAATTACTAGTTAATTTATATATACTTAACTATGTATTTAGCTTTTTTCCTGGAGTTCAGCTTTCAGTGGCACTGATTGCAGATGTTCTAGACATCAACCGTATTAGTAGTATGAAAGCCTGATGTATGAGCAAAAGAAAAAAAATGTTTTGCTTTTTTTTTTCTTAAAGTGGAAATGTCTATTTTTTTATAAAGTGGGAAATTAAATCAAGTTCCCATGGTCATCTAAGTAACATGTTCCAGCTGCTACTTATAATAGCTCATCACACAGAGCTTATAAATGACACAAACATACAACTGTACAATTTCCTTAAAGACGCAACATAAAAAATTACTTTTGTATCTTTTAAGGGCATGGTATAATCATCTGTTTTAAATGCTTGGTTTATTGAGCACATATTTTATATATGAATTAGATTTGTGCAAGCATATTTTAAAAATATGATATGCACAAACTGTATAAATATGGAAATTGGACTGATCATGGACAGAGCTCATAGGTGCATTGATGAAAATGCGAAATACATTGATGACAATGATTCTGCTTCTTATCACTAGAGATGCTCAAATTGTTCATATCGCTAAAATTAAGCCATAGACAGGCACATTTAGACAATATCATTGTCCCCTATAGGTATAGTTTAAAAAAAGGCTAGATTGGTGGTGATATTGCTATTTGTGTTACTTTGTAGGGCAGAGGAGGGTAAGGGAGTTGTTTTGGTGCAGTTTTCCCCCATCCCTGTTTCTCACACACTCCAGGACAATTCCCACACTCCTTGGTAGAAATGAGCAGGAAATATAGTTAACCCCTTATACACCACAAGCAATGTATAGGAAGGAATTGGTTAACGAATGCAGGACCCTTTTAGTTTGGTTCATTAGTGTTCCCAGACAAGTTGCTGGCACAGAGTTGGTCTCTCTCCCTCTCTCTCTCTCTCTCTCTTTTCCTCTGTTTCTCTGTTTTTGTCCCCTCCTCCTGCTCTGTTTCACCCCCCTTCTCTTTCAACCCTAATGATTCCCACATGGTTCTTGGTATCTCAGCCAAGCCCCCTAGCATTGTCTGAAAACTCCAAATTTAGAAGAAATATGAAAATTGTCAAACAGTCAGTCCTTAGTGGGTAAAACTGAAAACCTCCTAAACTGTCACAGGTCAAGACAAGAAAAGGAGGGGTGTCACATGACTACACCCCCAACCAATGGCATGCCATGCTGGCCTGACAGATGTGCCTTATAACTGCCTGGCCTCTCTTCCCTCCAGCTCATATAAGGTAAAAGAAAAAAGGTCTTTTCTCCCAGCTGGTTAGAATCTAGTGCCGAAATTTCCCACTCCCAAGACCAGCACACTTACAGAAGCTCTACATTTGCAGCCCCAGGGGGGACAAAGTGACAAGCCAACCTTGCAGACAGTAAGTAAATAATTTTTGTGTAACCCATGCCACTAATAGTGTCTATTTCCTGGTGCACCCATTCAAAAGTAGTCTAAAACTCTAATAGCCATGTTTATATTCACTTTAAATTTGATGTTCTAGTACAAATATCTTTTATAACCCATAGTACGTCTGATGTCTCAAGTCGGGTAA
Source organism: Pyxicephalus adspersus (assembly GCF_032062135.1). Lineage (NCBI taxonomy): Eukaryota > Metazoa > Chordata > Amphibia > Anura > Pyxicephalidae > Pyxicephalus > Pyxicephalus adspersus. Next base: position 71,142,262 of record NC_092859.1, read on the forward strand.
AGTTCCAAGTGTGTATATGTTTTGTGTAATGTGTGCTTTATTTTATAGTTAGAAATCCCATAATGGAAATAGGTCACGTGAATTTAAATAAAAATATAAAAGGAAAATGTTTACAGCTGCTAAGATATTCCAATACATATCAACATTTGCTATTGTTTATTATAGGACATTTGTTTTATTGATTGTACAAAAAATGAACTGTATCACTGCTAATAGATTTATAGGATAGTTTTCAGGTAAGCTGATGTATCATATGTCTAGTGCAAAATATAAAAAGGGACCATCGCTATGATTCCTTTTTATCTTCTCCACTTAGAACTCAACCACATCTTTCGTGCCTAGGCATTTTATGTTCTTTATCCCTAAGCATACATGTTGGGGTATTCCCAGTCAATTGCTATAGGTTACTATATTTTATGTGTGGTATTTTGTAGACAACACAGAAACATGTACAAAAGTTGACTTTATTTTCTGGCCTGAACTTTCCATCATTCTTTGATTCAGTTCTCATTGCTGGCAATACCTGCCCATCATATGCAATTTAAATCTATGATGTTCAATGAAAAGACTAATACAAATAGGTCACACAATCTTCCTGCATGCTGAGAAATTTACTCAAGCAATTCTACATCCAAAATCAGCGGCTCCATGTCTCTTACTCTTTGTCGTTGTGGTAAGGAATACTTGAGTTGCATCATATTGTCCGGCTAGACTTTTCCCTTATTGAATATTTATTATCCATCTGGGTATATTGTACAGTACAGTATTACTAGCTTTTTTTTCTATAATCGTGGAATCATTCTGTATGTTCCTTGCCATGTTTTATGTAGACACTTTCTTGTTCCAAACTCTAGTAAAGGTACAGCCCCTTGTCTGGATCTGTCTGGAAAGCATCAAGAGCTTGAGTTTATAGTTGCTACTTTATAGTATGCGGAGTACTCCACATCTTTTTATCTGAAGGTTTATTATAACCATATTTATTCTAAAAAGAACACATTCATTTTACCAGAGAGAACTCTTGCCATTAGAAATGATTCTATTGAGGAGAGAGATGCTTGCTTCTAACTTAAGTGTATATGTCTAACCATATTTATTTAGAGCACGTTAACTGTTTTCAGATCAATAGTTTTTTTCTCATTTGTAGCTATAGGTTACTACTACATCTTTCACACCATCTGTATATATCATATCTGCAGGGATGAATAAGCTAAAGCTGACCACACACAAGTCATTTTGTGCACAACCAGATAAATGATTATTATCTCCCTGACATTGATCATTTACCTGGATTACCACCATTCCTACTCAATATCCTGAAATCTGATTGAATGTCAATGTGGAGCACTCATGTACTGATTGGATTTGCATCTGACAATGTCCATTGTTGATATGACAATGGACTTTGTAGGCGCTGCGTAAAATGTTGGCGCTATATAAATTCTGGCTAATGATAATAATATAATTTCTATATCCTGCATTTATACTACGTTTCCTGAAAACCAGCAGCCAATGGGTACTCTACCCACTGTTTACTATACCTGCTTAGCTCTGTCTAGTAATAATTGGGGATCACTTCTATTGGCTTCTAGTTCCCATGGATGCTTCTGTCTCTCACAACCAGCAGCCAGTGGAAGCACTCTCTCCCCCCAAGAAAATGATTTTCAAAGCTATATGGTTGTCAATTGCCAGCCAATCACCCACCTCCCTAAAGTTTGCTTTTCCACCCACCCAAGTAAGTGCATTCCCGATCACTGTTTGATTAATATAGTGATCAAATATTGATTGAGTGCTCTAGTTTTTACTAGATTGCCTTTATTAGATTAGCAGTTTTTAGTAAACATGCTCAGGAGTCTGGCTTGCAAAACAACCTTCATACAAAGCATTTTTCCATAAACACACATGGCTGTTTTATTTAAATGTGCATGTTTATACAATGGGAAGACATCACTAGGAGTGGATTTTTTGGAGGGAGCAAGTTGCAACCATCCAGGAAAATCCATTTCAAACATTTCAATTTTTAACCCCTTGCTCAGTCACCAAGGAGGTATTCTGTACATATAACTCTAAGTCTCTTTGTAATGGAGCAGATAATTATCTCATGTCTGTAGGTAGCCTGTAAGGTAATAGTTTCACATTAGCTCCGGGAACTGCAGCTCACTTCACTTAATATAAAAAAAAAAATGTGTTGATATTCTGTAATGTGTTTTCTAGAAAACATAAATACATGCATGTTTTAAAAAAAGATGTGCAAATGAACACTAATCTTTATTTATTACCAAGCTCCAGGGCTTTTTTATTTCTATTTGACCATACTAAATTAAGCCATCATAAATTAAGTGATTGTTTGTTATTGGACACACAGTTTTCTTTAATAAGTAAAGGTTGTCTTAGCACATTCTGTTCTATATGACTTCTTCCAATGCTGCAGATCAGATAATACATTTATAACGCTGATGGTAGATTTGTTGCAATGCACTGCAAAGTAATCTCTCTTAGCTGCCAAGCAGGTTTCCTCTGCTGTAACTTATTGAGCATTGCATAATGAAAATTATGACAGCATCGATGATAAGAATTAATAGATTTCCTTAGAATGAGTGTACTTTCTCTGGGCAAGTGTGGCCTTATAGACCTGCCAAACCTCACAGCTACTTCCTGTTAGGAGTAGGACAGGGATTTGGCAATGGAGATGCAGCTGCTCCAGATGTGACCACTTTAACCGCTGAAAAAAACCCTGAGGCTCTCACCGTCATGCTTTGACTGGCGAAGCTTAAAGATTTCCCCTGCACATTATCCTCTTAAAATTCTGTATGCCCACGTGAATGTGTGTGTTCCAAATAACGCCTTACTAGATTCATACTACAGGAAGCAGCCTTTTTTTATATCATAAATATATGTTTTACTTTACTTAATTTACGACAACCTGGATAATAAGATAATTTTATTTATATTTGAATATATAAAGCGCCATAGGTAATAAATTAGCTGTCCAATTAACTTACCATTCCCACTACAATAAAAACGGACAAAGGCGCAACTTTTTCCTGCACCATATTCACAGACATTGAGATATTTTTGTGTGTCTGTCAAAGCTGAACATCTGTGAGAAATTTTCCTAGCATACATCACACATTCTCCCTCTCATGCAGAAAGAAGCTTCTTATAGATAAAGGAGGCAGATTGTGAACATTGGTAATAATATTGTACTAGTAATATGAATTTGCCTGGCTGCCAGACATGCACTCTGGTTTGAATACTTATAATAGGTTTTCATATTGGAGGTTGTCACTTTCCGATGTATTGCTATTCCAGGTCTATATTAAAGCTTCAGCATAATGGCAGCCCCTGTATTTCTCTTTCACATAGCAGTGAAAGCCATCTATGCAAACATACATTTTACTGCTATATAAACGATTGAATAAAAAAAGTTTCCGAAGTTTCTAAACATAAACAATAGTGCTATTGGGCACTTTTAGGGTTGCATACCAAACACTAATTGAACAGCAGAATCTATAATGTAGTCTGATATTTCAGAGGGGTGTATAGCATTTAGCATAATAATGTTAGATTGCATTAAAGGTTCCACTATTCAACTTGTCCCCTCCATGAAACCCCAAGAGTGCCCATGACCACTTGGATATATTACTTTACTACAGAAAGAACCCAAGCAGTGACTACTTCTGTTGTTTTTTTAATAATATTCTATAATATTTTTATAAACCTTGCACAATGTAGTGCAATACAGAACTTACATGTGCAGAGCACATGGAGCAATAAAGTTACTGTGTATTGGCGTAGTTTCCGAAATAGCATCTAACTGCTGTGCATTTAAGGGTTATTCATTCCAAAAGTGATATTTTAAATTTGGTTGGTGTCTAGTAGGCTCAATGTTCAATCTGACAGTTTTCGGTAAGTTTTAGAAGGAGGGGTCACTCATAATGGCCAGAACAGGTGTGGAGATCCAGGAATTTAGGTGAAGATATTTTACCAATAAAGAAATTAGAAGATACATTTAATCACCATTTAGAGCAGTATTCAGATGTTTTTGATGCCTTTAGAATGCCCCCCAGTGCTCAGAACAGAAAGTCCTAGGTAACAACACCTCTGCCCCTATAGAGTGACAACAAAGGCTGCACCCCTGGACACAGCAGAGCTGATCAATGTAAGCTATTTCCATCCAGAAATGTGAGACAAATCTGACTCCTCATATGCAAAGATGAAAGCATGGATGGATGTTATGGAAAATTTCATCCCAACAGCAAAGGAGGAGATGGAACCCTGGCATCAATAAAAGGGGAGTGGGTGGGTCATGATTTTTTTGGGGGTTTAGTCTTCTGGTGTGGTAGCAAGGAGTGTTTAAAGTCAGATAAACTACTTTTGCTCCAAGGGCAGCCAGGTGCATTGATAGGGAACAAATGGCAGCCAGGGAATTGCTAGCTTAGTTGTGGTTAGAAAAGCAGCCAGATGCATTGGTAGCCAAGATGAAGAACAAAAAGCAGCCAAGTGCATTGGTAGCCCAGATGAGGAATAAAAAGCAGCCAGTTCCATTGCTAGTCAAAATGAGGAATAAAGGGCAGCCAAGTGCATTGCCAGCCTAGATGACGAACAAAGAACAGCCAGGTGCATTGGTAAACTAGATTAGGAGCAAAAACAGACAGGGGAATTGCTAGCTTAGATATGGTTAGAAAGACAACCAGATGCATTGGTAGCTGATGACAAAAAAAGCAGCCAGGTGGGTTGGTAGCCCAGATGAGGAATAAAGAGCAGCCAAGTGTGTTGATAGCCTAGATGAGGCATAAAGGGAAGCCAGTTGCATTGATCGCCACGATGAGGAACAAAGGGCAGCCAGGTGCATTGGTAGCCCAGATGAGGAATAAATTGCAGCCAGTTGCATTAGTAGGCCAGATGAAGAGCAAAGAGCAACCAGGTGCAGTGGTAGCCCAGGTATAGTTAGAAAGGCAGCCAGGTTGGTATATTAGGAGTCTGGGGGCTTATTTGATATCTGGAAACCCCTTTTAATAAGTGGGTCACCAGATGCCTACCCACCAACACCCTGGGAATGAGTACATGAAACAAAGAGCAACTTCCTGTTTAAATAAAGCTTTCAAAAACTTTACCCTAAATTTTCCCTAATTGTGATATCTATGACAAAATTGTACAGCTCATGTGCTAACCAGTAACTAATAACCAAGAACTACTTACAACCAAGATCTAATCAACAATGTCACATAACCTTAAAACAACTGCTATAAAGTATTATACATCTTTTTACATTTCTCACTGATCATTTTCATTGTTAGGCAACTCATCTGTTTTGTTTCAGAGCTTTAGAATCTTAAAAGCTCTAAATCTTGATTTATTATGGCCCCTTGCTGAATCTTCATATGTTAGGAATCAGCAGTTCTAAACAGCACCTTTAATAAAACATGGAAACGTTTCCAAATATACTTTATTGCCACCCCAAGGCCCTAAACATATGGAACATAGATTGACAGGCAATGGTCATGAACTTGATTTCTCCATGAACATTATTTTGTAAATAGCTTGTAGTTTTTCTGTAAATTAAAGTAAAAGGCATTTGTGAAGCCATAGTTTCTGAAAATAGTATTGTCAGAAAACTGAAAAAAGTAATTAAAAAATATTCTGCAACATTATTTTATATTGTACTAAAATGTCACACAACAATTCCAGATCATTAAATGTTCAGATCAAATTGGTATCATCAGATTTCAAGGGTAAGCGTATGCTGGTTGGATATATTTGGCATATTTGGCTATTGGTTTTTATTGTTGCCCTAAAGGAAACCTGTCATTTTAGCAATTTTTTATGCACAAATTCAAGAGCTGTTTTGCTTATCTTTTTGCTTAGCTGTTTTTTATGATCTTAATTTAATGCCAGGCAGGTGTAAGGGTTGTTCATTTTTCACCTTTGAGATCTTGTGGCACTGGAGAGGTCTCCTAACCACGTCTTTTTCCACCTCTAAAATTTAAAAGTCTATGTCAGACAGCATCTACAAATTTAGGGCTAACTTTGGGCCTGTCCCAATGCCATCAGTTGGACATCAGTTTAAAATGCTTAAGATCATTCAGAATTCATTGTCAAGTCCATCTGATCTGCATTAGGCCGGCTTCAAAGGGGTTTTGAATTGCTATAAATCCAGTTGGCAATATATCTTATTGTTTATTTCCATAAACATATATGTATTCCCATAAATTCAAAACCTACCTAAAAGAAAGAAAAAGTCCAACAACACAAGGATAGCACTCTTACCTTGCTTCCTCTCAAAAAAAACCTTACAGTAGGTACATTGGATTGCGGGCTTGTCTGAGAACAGTTATTGACAGAACTATTGACTCGGTCACGTGCCTGTAAAAATACATTATATTAATTAAAATACAATATGTCATTATTTAGTTTTTATGATTTGGAAAGTTTAAACAAAGCTTACCCAATATACAGTTTTCCTAACTTGTGTGTTGGATTATTTGCTTAATATTCAAAGGTTTTCATTAAACATTGTTTAAAGCCTCTGTCAAATTTGAAAGTTACAGCCTAAAATATCTTACTAATAACTGAAGTACCTCCATAAATTTAGATTTAGCCCAAGAATATGTCAGTAAAGCTTTCTGAAGGTCACAGGAGGACAATGTTTGTAACAGATGCAAATCCTGATTGGATGGGTATAGTAATTATGAATCATGGATCTGCTTTTCATGGTTGGATGAGTCTAAGCAGGAAAGGTTTTAGAGATGACTAATAAATGTGTGCTTACTGTACAACATGTACTACCAGCAGATTGAGCAATGACCTACTAAAAAATCTATAGTGTCCATACATGATAACTGTATATAGTCATACAAAATGTAAGTTGTTTTTTGAAAGGCTGAGTTTCAATGACATTACCACAACAGTTTTTCCCCCATTGGCCGATCCTGGCAAATATTTGGAATACTATTTGAATACACCGTGACCAATCTAGGACTTAGCCTCCTCAGGCCTTGGTATCTGGTCCCTTTTTACCCCTTTAGCATCTTTTCATAGTCTGTTTATATCAATTATCGAGCAATGGCAGAAAAACAGTAATAACCCCCTTTTTTTAGCAAAATATATTTAACATTGTATTTATTAACCAATTGATCCTGAGCCATTTGAGTTGAGAACAGTGCCTCAATGGCTTGCCTTTAACTCTTAGGAATTGGCAAAAAATAAAAAAAAGCTTCACATTGTTTTGTAGGTAATAAAGACAAGATGCTGTGGACTGAGGCAAATATAAATGGGAGCAATAGAGGTAGATGCCATTGGACAGAGAAGATAAAAAAGAACATAATAAATACTAAATAAACTGTTAAAAAACTACCCAAAATCAATATAATTTTCTGACTGACGTGATGAAGTTGTAGACTACTGTCATTCTCAAATGGTCTAATTACTGATTGAAGGAACCATTTAGTCACTCAATAATAAATCATACTAATATAGGAATACAACTATAGCACCACAGGTTTTGTTGCAGTGCAGGTTGCAGTCTTTGAGAATTCCATTAGACCACATGTCACAATTCAATTTGGCAGTATATTAGGCAGAACATACTATGCCATATTCCCACAAAAATCATCATTGGGGTTTGTGGTTTGGAATAGACCATCACTTCCTGTTGTTCTCATCAGTGACCCTTCCATTCCACAACATGTGAAGAGTCCTCTCTCGCATGCTCCCTGACCTCCCAGTACTGTTCAGTTGTTTTTATCCCATCAAGAATGTTACTGGTAAACAGAGCTACTAAGTGTTTGTGTCACACGCTCCCCATTTCCTTTTTAAACCAATTAACTCTTTCCTGGGAAGCCTAGCCAGGGCAAATTTTTGGGCACAAGAGTTTATTTTGATAAAGAAAGTTTGTTCTTCATTTTTGTAGGAATCACATTAAAAAAGATACATGAATTATTATTGAAAGACAAGAAGAACAGTCTCTGTTCCCAAAGCTTAGTTGAAAATATAATTTATATAGACTGAAGCCTATGACTGGTGTCATAGCTTATTTCCGAACTAATCTTATGTGGCTTTAAAGCTGCATTACAATGCAGTGCAAACCAGTTCAGGAGTAAATGTGTTTATGTTACTTAGCGTACTCTAGCACAATGCAGACACAACTGTGTTTATATAACCTCATCAGAAACTCCAGCAGCCATTCAATGATGGATGCCAAAACCACACAAGACGATCAGATGGAACCTAAATCATTTGGAGAGTAAATGGAAATTCATGTGTGTTCTGAATATCCTATGTTAAAGCATAAAGCAGCAGTAATAATTGAAAAATGTGTAACATGTAAAAAGAATTGCAGAAAATGTCAATACCTTATAACCAAATTCATCCTAAATGGGGCATGGCATAAATTTTACTAGCTGCATCTAATCAAAATAAAGGTTTTCATGTATGTACTAGTTGACCCTTATTGAAAAGGTCTTCAAAAACCTATATGGATGCCAAAAAGATCACTTTTCTCCTAAAGTTATTTATCAATATAGCATCAGTTTCAGATGAGAAGCTTAGGAAAAGAGAAGACATGTACCTAAAGCTGTGCTGAAGGATATGCTTATGATATGATTTCATACTTTACTGTATGATAATATACGCCATATCATGACTCCAACTTTTTCTATACTAGCAAACAGATATTCACATTTGTTATTTATGTGCTCAAACAGACCGACCTGCCCAGCTTGGAGGAACAAGCAATTATTGGTACAGACCTTTTTGCACAATGATGTCTCTTGGCTGATGGTAACTGTAGATGCTCTACCCACCCAAAACTACATTCTCCAAGAAATTATATTAATTCAAAAATCTTCTTAAAAAATTACATAGCCATAAAAACAGGAATAAAGACTCTTATATGCTTCCTAAAATCCTCTTGAGGGCAGCAAAAAACATGTAATTGCATTTATGATGACTTGTGTTGGCTTCCCCTCAAGCAGAAAGAAGCAAGGACATCTTTAATTCTGTTTTTTTGCCAACATGTGATTTATAATGGAGATGATAGTATTTATAATGGAGATGATAGAAGTGTAAGCTCTTGGGGGCAGGGTCCTCTCCTCCTCCTGTGTCACTGCCTGTATCTGTCTTTCATTTGCAACAACTATTTAATGCACAGCGTTGTGTAATATGTTGGCACTTTATAAATACTGTTTATTAATAATAGTAATAATAAAAATTAAAAAGCTTGAGTCTTACTTGAGAAATGGACATTTGTTGGTTTGAGTACCAGATCCAAATCTAAGTTATATCAATGCTTGAAATATGGACTGATATGAAACAATGATATTCAGTTTTATTGTTTATTTGCATTCTTCACCAAATACTGCTTTTTACAAGATCTGTTAACACTGATATACACTCTGATGGTGCTGTTAGCCATTAACTAGCACAGTGTAATGCAGGAGGCTTTTGGAAAAATATAGTTGAAAATCATAATGACCGTCATCCACACTCACACCAGGTATTTGCAATGGCTACTAAACAATCATAGGGATTCATTTGTCTACATATCTATACAAACAGTCCAAAAACATATACCTAAAAGAAAAATACAAACTGGAGATAAATGGTTTTATGAAAAACAACAATGTATAAGCAACCTTTGTCAAATCATGCAAGGTGCAAGTTGCATATGAATCTTGCTAATACTTGTTACTTGTCATAGGTCCCCAGTATCTCTCTATTTATTACAAATTCACACTAAATTCTACACAAGAAAAATAGGTGGAAAAGAGCATACCCCCAGCATCCTGGCTTCATGCCTAAAGGGGATTTTAAATGTTTGAAGCTCCAAGAAACTGCTTCAGACCATAAAAGGAAGAGACATTTTCTCTGAGTCTGGATCATGGAAAAATAAAAAGCTATTTATAGTTGGAGGCCTGGCTGCATCAGAACTGTAAAGCGTGATAATGATCTATAGCCAGTGCGTGACACATTAACACTGATGTATACATTAAAGATGTACGTACATTCTGCAAATATATCACACAAATGCATGTAAGATCTTGGACCTCTTGCCTATTATGATATATTTACTTATTATACTTATTATGTAGTGCCCTGTGCTGTTGATACAAGTTTACAGTAAAATCTAGTAAGACAAAATGAAATATAGTAATACTTATTTAGATAAATCCCTTTTTAAATGTACGTTTTCCATAGAAGCCTAAAGTACCTGCACTTTGTCATAGAATGTGATGTGCGCAAGATGGAAAGATGGGTAGGAAACGCATTTCTTAGGTATTAATGGTAGGAAAGTTACTTAGTTATTGATGTTTTCTATAACATATCTGCTACTTGTTATATATACTTATATGTATATATATATTATATATATAATATATATATTACCTGGTTATATTGTTTTGTTCACATTTATATATTCTACAGTATTTAAAATGTTCTTGGCTTTTCACATACTATGGAACTTTCTGTGTATATCATAAAGCACTTAATGAAACGTAAGGTAATGTGTGACACAGTGCATTACCATGTTTGTTGCACACCACAGAAAAAGTTAACAGATTAGGTGTAAATAACTGCAATCTGTTTTATTTTAAGTCTGACTTCAGAGCAAGAGGCATCTTATCCTGGTGTTTATATTGTCTGAATGACATAGGTACTACTAGTTGGATGTCCAATAGTAGGGTCCTCTCAGGCTTCAGAAGACTGCAGCAGCAGGATGCTGTGATGATCCATACATAGAATTCATTGCTGTATTGCCAATGTGTGTATTCCCAAAAAAAGCATCAGTAAATGCAAAACATTTATCCTACTTAAAGTGAGCCAATAATTCTTAGTTTTCCCCAACAAATAACCCCCTAACCTTTTTCCAAAAAGTTAACATACCTCTCTAATCCCTAAATTTACCTAACCTCTGCACTAATCCATAACCTTCCTGTCACATATACAGATCTCTGCACTTATGTGCCAGGAACAGTGGTGCTAAATTGTCACAATCCCTGTGTCAAAACAGAACAATACCCAGACCTGAGAGCCTAAAACTACTGATCTATAGACAACATACAACACAGCAGAAAAAAAAGTTTTAGATAAATGATGTTGGGCAGTGATAGCAGCTAATAACAGGTAATAAAAGTGGCTTTAGAATTAGGGTTACCTCTCAATTTTCAATTTGCAGTAACATGTACATTAGAGAATTTTTGTAAGAAGACTTCTCCCAGCATTCTGCATCTGCATCAAGACAGCATACCAACAAGAATATCAAATGTTTATAAATATTACAAATATATACTATTTTACAAATAGGGAAGATTATTTAATCATCTACATAGCAAAAAGAATGTGCTTATATTATTTGCATCAATTGTAAATAATGAGTTTGTAAAGGAAACAGAGTTTAGGATAAGATGTCTGATCGAAAAGATTTTAAGGCATGCTGCAAGTCATTATAGGAAATTCTAAAGAAATGTGACAGTAGAGTTCAGTATCCCAAGTAATGTTGTGGTTGAGCCTGATGATGTTTTCCCCAGAGGTGCAGCCGACATAAACCAGCTGCTGCCCATCTGTTCAGAAATTTTTTTTTTAAATGAGTAAAAATAAAGACGCATGAGATCCAGCCTCTTCCAGACCTCCCCCTTTATCCATAATAAAAGCAGTGACCAAGGGGTCAAACTTCCAGGAAAACACTCATCATCCCCAAAAATTGGAGGACATCCAATTTTAGGAGGGAACCTAATTTAATGTCAACAAGGCAGTAAAGCCTGATTTGGTCACTCCTCCAAATGCCTAACATATCACAAAAGTGCTTGGCCCTGTTTACATTTCAGGATGATGTATATGCAGCAGTTTAAAAAGTTAAAAGGATTGCTAGCTGACACCTAATTGGGTTCTTTTGAATTTTGAAGCATATGTGATGAGAGAAATGGAAAAGAACCAATATTTCAATGAGTAAAGTAGCCTTTATTCTTTCCAGATCCATATATTACCACTCAGCCAGGGATAATGTAATAGGGACAACAATTGTCTGTAATTACATTTTTATTTACAATAGAATTACAATATATTACCAAAGACCTTTACCAATTCTGCATTTGATGAAGGCTGTGTTTGGGGAAGCAGCTAGTGACTCCTGGTGGTATCGGTGCTTACACTGGAAGCTTCACTATATGCAGGATGATGTGTGAATCATGCAAGCTTTAAAAATGTAGCATTCATTTATTGTGCACCAAAAAATCATTGCCTCTTTATGGTTGTAATTAGTTTAACTCAAGCACATGGTTTATTAGAAAGATGAACGTGCTTTAATGTATATACCGAATCTTCTGTGCAGCAAACAATAATTGCAGAAATGAACAAAGAATAGATTAGTGGCCCTTAAAATATGCACTAATTGAGCAGACATTTACCATAGCCTACCCACTTAGGATTCAAGTCAGTCATTATGACATCATTAAAGTTTAAACAGAGGTACCCTTTGACTTGGGCTTATTATGGCTCTCTTAAGAACTTGATTTAAGAGGGCTGGATTAGATCAATGGCATCATTCACAATAAACTTTACTGCTCATCATAGTTATAGAACAATCAGTATCCTTTTTCAGTCATCTTATTAAAATGGGCTAATTGTGCTTTAATTATGCAATCTTTCCTTTTTTTCTTGCAGGCATTGATTTCAAAATATATCCCCAGCTATTGTGGAGGTGGAAGAAAATCAACTATTTACTTTCCACGTATAGTCTATGGAAGAGGATGAGCCGGGGATTTGGCCCACGCAGCTGTGGAACACAGTGTAGCATTCCAATTGTATAGCAAAAAGGAGGCCAGGTGAGAAGGAAGAAGTAGGGGAGCTGCTCACTATTGGCTTTTATGGTTTTAAATTATTTCCTAACACTCAGGCCAAACCTCATATTAACAGCTGGCGGGAAACAGAGGAAATACCTTGAACAGTTGTATATAAAAGTATCTGTCACACAGAGCAGCCGTCTTAACTCACAGTTAACATCACTGCCAAGATTTGGCCATGCACAACCAAGCTTTTTTTAAACTTTTTTTTATTTTTATTCTGTGATTTGTACTTATTAACTGCTTACAGTATTGTATATTGATGAACTGCTAGGTATCCTAACAGTACCTATCTGTGTGTAGCCAAAAAAGCTCCTGTTTTTTCACTTACATCTGTGAACTCGTAAAAAGTAATTTCACCCAAAACTAATAATTTAGGCTGAATTATGCACTGATTTCTTATATATCTCAAGAGATTCTCTTTGAATCTGTGTTGCCACTTTTTGTCCTTACTCACCCTTGATGCTAAATTACTTGTTTATCTAAAGCTGGTGCCCTGATTTTTTTTTTTTTTTTGTGACAACTGGCAAATTCTAAATTTTTGTCTATTATTGCAAGAATATTTTCCATACTATACAGATAATTACTCACACTTTCTGAAGTAGCACAAAGGAAGACCTAGACTTGGTTTCTGATTGGAAAGCAGAGCTGAAAACTATGGCGTGGGCACTGTTTTAAGGGACATATACAAAGTTAGACAGTAATTTTACTGCTAGCATACAACTAAAATATCTTTTCTATAAACTAATAAAGTTTAATTTAATATCATAACACTAGATACATTAACGATAATTCAATCTATACAAGGTTGAATTAAATGTCAAAACTAAACTTCAGGCAGCTTTAAAAAACAAAATTATTATTAAATGCAAATAGTATAAGTACCTAAATTAAACGCGACATCAATCTAAAAAATTCAGAATTGGAAGAGGTTTATAATGTACATGCGTGACAAGGAAGAAATGGCAGATAGATTGCCTCATTACTCTTCTACTGCACCAATCAGAAGGTTAGGAGTGGTATCTTGCACTCCAGAAAGTCAGAATTGCAAACCCTTTGATAGTGAAGACAGCTCACTTATATGTATATCATCTGTATATATGGCTGTTTACCTGGAATTTTGCTAGAAAATAAATTTTTTAACAATAAAAAAAAATACATAATAATATTAATATATTAATGTTTTGAATACAGTGTGTGTAGTTTTGCCTCTTTTAACAATCTTCATTCAGGCATTCTCCATTGACAGAAGCTGACTTATCTGCACACTGTCTTCCAGCCCAAGGTGCAGTGCTGCATCTCTGGTCAGTTGTGAGTCTGAGATGAAGCACTGTAGCTCGGGAAGGCGGAACCTGCTGCCATACAGAAGATGACTGAAATAAACATCAGGATATAATGGAAACTTTGTGGAAGCAGTGGGAAATCTATTCAAAGATGCACAAATCATTTACTGAATGTTACCAAACACCAGACTGCTTTAATAACCACGAAAAGTACATTTTGATGTTTACATTTTTTTTTAACTTGGATTCATGCCTTTTTGCCAGAAGAAGAAACATATGCACTTTGATGAAGTATTGTACTACTAAAATCTGGTAATTGTAGCTTAATTTACATCAGTCAAAAGGTAAATACAAAGGAAAACAAAACTTCATACATTTGTAAGTGGAAACACTGGAATGGATTTCTTCAAAGTCACTTGCTATTTGTTAGCAAATGTTTTAAATCCTGGACCAGATCCATTCCAGGTTTTGTGGATCACCCAGCTTCACTGACAAAAAAGTATCCTCTCCAGCCTTGGAAAGCTTTAAAAATCAGGCCCACTGTGTTTTATTGATTGATACTGGATATTGTAAGGTAACTGACCCTATTTTATTCTGGTCCTCTAATATCTTGTTTTTCAGGTGTCAACATATGCAGTGGTAAAAAAGGACACACAAATGTGCTATGAAATAAAACATTCACTAGGAATGAATTGCACATCTGTTTTTTTAGTTATTGGTGCTTTTCTTAGCTAAGAGTCTCAGTGAAGGGTCAGGGAAAACTACCCAAAAACCGTTGCTTTTTTAATACCTTTTCAAACTGTAACAATATCAAGACTTGGAATAAAAAAAAAGTCTTAAGAGATACAAACATGCACACATATATGGACTGATTCTGAGTGAGTGTCCACAAAGCTAGTTCTTTAAAGCAGTGTTCCGTGGACCACTGTGGTCTACAAGAAAATGTTGGTGGTCCACAGAAAAATTTGGACATTTTTTGCAATTTTTATGTTTTATTAATAATAAAACAAAATCAATATTCTAATGAATTCCTATATTCTGAATGACAATTTTTGCCTCTATTTTGCACTAAATTCAAAAACTGTACTAGAGATATAAAAACAAGGGAGGGGCTGCATGACGTCAGTGTAGTTTCAAGTTAAATGAGGCAATCAGTGCCGTGCCATACGCTTTAGTATTGTTTTGACCGTTACAATAGTCACCCCGCTCCGATTGTTTTTTTTTTATTTGTTTACTTCTCAGATGTTCTTTTAGGTAAGTATGACCATAACTGTGTATTTTCTTTAACTAGTATATTTAATGACATCAAATAGTTTGACATTGATAAGTCTCATTTCTTGTTTGGTCTCAGATTCAAATTAAATAAACCCATATTAATTGAGAAAAAGCAAACAAATATTTGCATTTTCTTAGTAATACCAAAGATAATGCAACTAATCATATTAGTAACAATAGTAATACTTCACTTAACTGTGAGCTGATCAATGAATCAGAGCTTCTACTGTCCTTGTCAGGTACCATTAGGAAGATTATTATTTTACAAATGTATTTATCTTTTTAAAAAAAATCAAATCAAATTGATGATACGAGGGGTTTAAAATTATGAATTTAGTGGTCCGTGAGGCCTAAAAGATTGTCGACTGCTGCTTTAAAGACATGGTTGGCAAGTTTGGGTGAAGAAGTGGGAACGCCGATTGCAAGCTGTCTTTTTTGGCCAACATTATTATCACAAATGCTCTTTTGCTTTAAGGGGCAGAAATTACACAGACACACTCCACGTTATTGTTTTGGTTTGGAATGAGATGTCCAGAAACATTTAGTGCATATCTTAAAGTACTTAAAATCAAACTCATGCTAAATATTACAGACTGAAAAGAAAATCTACAGGCTTCAGTGATGTACTGGATATTGGACCTACTGACCATCTACATCCTCCATGACCTAGTCCTCACGGTCCAGTTTTCCCAGGAATCCCTTGGGTGTTGTGGTGGGGATTCCTGGAAATACTGTTCTTGGGGTCTAGGGTTTGCAACCAAAGACTTCATCTTCATCAACATTCCTCCCATGAGTGGATTCCCACTAAAGGTTCTTTGTTCAAGATCACACAAATGCAGACGTATACACATTCCCTTCCTGTTAAATGTCTTGCTTATCTTATTGAACTGTTGGTTAACTAGCAATCCTTATACATTCTTTTGCAACACAAAATGTCATGGCTCCCAATAACCAGCTCTAACAAACAAATCGCAAATATGGTTTGAAAGACAGGTGAAGTTTCACTGCTAGACCTGCAAACCCTAGGTATCTAAAAGCTAAACTAAATACCGACCAAATACCATTTTTAGAATGTAGAAATAAGTCATTCAATCAAATATCATATATAAAGCATTAAAACTTTAATATTACAATGTTACCAGTGTGTCTCCAGTGATGTACAGTTTAAGTTCATGTGCTTAAAGGAACATGTTGTGAGGGAAGTCTGCAAGCTCCTAATGCTCAGTTTTTCATCTCTATATTTATATAATTTATTAAAGATCAAGTTTTTAAAGTTATTTTAAGTAGTATAAAGTCTTTGAAAAAGTTCAGAGACAAAACCTAATGTACCTGTAAATGGGAAGGTTGTGCCTAAAAAGAAAAAAGCAAATTTCCTTAATGAATATGAAGTATACTGCAGTATTTGCATCAAATGTTTCATATGTACATCTTCCTGTATTCGCCTTAATTCACTCTTATCATTGAGCAGAAGGCTCTAAATAAAATATTACACATTACCTAAAAACTGTCTGTGTTTTTCGTTGAAAGAATTAGAAGTTTAGTCCTCCCAGAAGAAAACATTTTTCATACCACAGTCTCTTGAAACGGGTTCAGGAAATTTTATGACAATTGTTTCCATTGTGTATTTGACAAAGTGAATCAATACTCTACTGTTTTGAAACTGTCATTTGCCAGAAACCTCAGCTCAGTTTTGGCAAAAACAATCACAAAATAGTAAGAAGAGGTGTTGTTTTGGCTGTACCCTGACCGTGCTGTCAATGAATGACAGGTCTTTGAGTGTGTAATAACATAAAAAGATTGAGAATAAAGAATTATAATGTGTATGTAATTAAAATATTTTTAGGTGAAGAATAGAAACTTCTAAAATTTCTAAAGTAAAACTTTACTATTTTGTTTTTTTTTTTTGTTTTGTTTAAAAATGTCATTAACATACCGACAGGGATGGGGCAGAAGGAAACCTGGAATAAAAAAAAAATAGCAGACATCATTTGCTTCGTGTTCAAAAAGAGACTCTTCAAAACTTCAGACATAAAAATAACAAAATGCGGTACTATGAAGTAACAGAGTACTGATGTAATAACACACGTTACAACATGAGCATACAATTATCAGAGCACAAAATGTTTGGTCAGCTTGGATGAAATATAAACATTTAATGTCTTTGCTGCACCATGGGTAATAATAATAACAACACATTGATGTAAATTACTGTACATGGCCATATATAATACCAGACATTCAGACACCTCTCAGGCAGTTTATCCTACCACATGTATTTGTCAGACTCCGACGAAAGCAGTGAAGAGGGACAAAAGCTTTTCAATCCAAGTCATTTAAGGGGAATATATGACATGCTGTTGTATACAATAAATAAATGAATGTTGTGTACTTTTCTATTACTATACAACTCTATTATTTGGGGGGGGGGGGGGGAATAGAAAACTGCAATACTAATGCTACAAACCTGGGTTGTTTAACAACTGAATATGTATTGAAGAAAGTGCACCAAAAGAAGTTACCTGTTAGAAAAAAAACCAGTAGATCCTTAGATAAGCTGTTGAATGAATATGTAAATAAAATCAATTTAGGCCCCAGATACTCTCAAACAAACCATCTAATTCAGACATGTCCGAAAAAACGGCTCGGGGGCCAATTGGGGCCCGTGTTCAGATTTCCACTGGCCCGCAGCCTCTGTCATAAAATCAATATTATGTGGCCCGCTAGCACTGTTGACCACAGTATAAAATACACACGTACAAAAAAGCTTTAAAGTTGATCAACCGTCTTGCATTTACCTACTCGGTGGGCATAATAGGCAGGATGGGAGTCCCCATGTGTGCACAGGGAATCCCCTACGTCATTATGCTGGGCGTGTGCTGTGCAGGACCCGCACGTACCACGCCCACTCTGTTTCTAAAAACGTGCACAGAGCCCACACTGACACTGGACTTGTGCACAGGGAATCCTGGTGGGGTGTGCGGGACCCGCGCAGACTACGCCCACACTAACCCTGAGTATGTGCTGAATGGTCAGCACCCACACATTTTCATCTCACCAAATCTCTCTGCCCTCTTTGCAAAAAGTTTGGACACCCCTGATCTAATTGGACAGTGAGATCATCTAAATGAAGTCAAACAGCTAGGAAACAGATAAAACATATATGTGAGCTATTTCACCTGCTAAAAGATTGCTGCTACATCTCAGGCCTGCAGTACATCTGATTTTTTTTAAATGACCTGATTTTTTTCTTTTTATTGCAGTTAAGTAACAAATACGGGTTTTTTCCTTACCCTGACCTGTATGTAGACATTTTGCACACTTTTTGCATGTTCTTTTGTTAGCACATTAGCTTTGTCATATACCCAACTGTCCCATTGCGCTGGTTGTCTCACTTCTAGACTGAGCTCTGCTGTACATTGATATCTAAATAACTTCAGGTACTTACTCTAATGTGCTAATGTTTAATAAAATACATAATTTGTTAATAAATACAAAGCTGAATTATGTTGTGTCTGCCTGGAAGCCTTTTAGAGTCAATTAGTAGGTGGTGATGCAGTCTGAGCTTCCCAGGTTTGTCGTAGACTTACTATGCGTGGCAACTGGCATGATCCAAGTTGTGTTCCCAATTCAGTATACATTGTATAAACCTGAAAAAATCAGACATCACTGGGATTATTTCTGCATTGATTGTACCAATCTGGAGTTTCAGCAGACAGGTAAAATCACAAAATATAGGAAGATTTTGTAATATATGTACACAATAAGTACTTAAGTTAAAGCAACCACAGCATGAAGATTCTAGTACACATAGGTTTACATAAAGGGATATATATTTTAATAGAACTTAGAAAAGTTGTCCTTCATCATTTACTTTTATACAGATATAGAAATGTTAGCAAAAAAGTACAACATATGTAAAAACATATTTTACATACCTAAAAATATAGTTGCAGCAGCCCAAGCAATATATGTGAAGACCTGAAGCATACAAGATACATAAACAAGTAAACAAATACTGAACAAATGAAAGAATATTCATGGGCCTGAAGGTTACAGAGGCTGATATAAATTATTTTTTCATTGAATGAAAATATACTAACAGTGTAAAATGTAAAAAAAACTATTCAAAGCAACAGTAAAAAAAAAAATAGTCATTACACACACAAAAAAAAAGAACAGATACCGCCTGAAAAAAATCAAATCAAATACAATAAATCCATAAAAAGTCTAATCATTTTGGTAAAGGCCACAACAATTATTTGCCTATCTGAACTAACTCGGTTTTCAGATGGTAACTGTAAAAAAAAGTATACTTACCTTTGCATTTTTTGATGAGAAATGCAAGGTTGTGTTTTGTGTTATATGCCCCTCCCCCACCTGTTTTCCCGTAAAGTCAATATTATTTCTTTTTTAGCTTCAAAAAATGTTTCTTTTGTTCCACTCATATATTATACTGTATTTCTCTTGTATTTTTTACTTTGTGTTAATATAATTTTGTTTATCACCCAACAAACTTATTATACATAAAACTATGTTTTCCATGGCAGCAGTATTTTCAAACATCAAGTTTCATTAGGCTTACATTGGGGGCAGAGCAGCCAGATACAGCCACCATTTCTTGGAGACTAAAACAAGGTTTTCGCCGCAGTACACTGAGTGCATATGTAGAATGAGTCTGCGAGTTACCAATTTGTTGAAATCCATTGACGCCTAAAAATTGGGAACAGTGAATGTCAGTCTACAATATTTAAAAAAACATCCCCCTATATACATTTCTTTGTCCTAAACAGGCCACATCTCTAACATTCATAGGAAAAGATATGCGATGAAAGACATCAATTTTAGGCGGGACTTTTAAAGCCAGTAGCATCAATATATTACAAAAATAACAAAATTTTATTAATAATAAACATTAAAAACAAACATCATAGAACATACAACATAAAACACAATAAAATCTTGGGTATATATAATGACCTCTTCTTACAGAATACCCCCAAAGAGTTTGAATTCTGAATTACTTCTCGCCGCAATTCGCGATTTGATGTTTGTTCTTCCAGCAGCCCTCTTATTTAAAATTGGTGCAAAGAAGGAGGTGGTTATGGTGGCAATGGTATATTCAAATCCCGTTTAGCTAATTAGTGAGTAATCTCTTTCAGTTTTCAATATAAATCACAGTGATCTTAAGTTTCATGTCCTTCAGTCCTCAAACAGATAAACGAACATACAGCCCAACAGCACAAATATACAATATAGCCCAACAGTCACTCTACAATATGGTACTTGCAATCACGTTTGCCATAGCTACAGAAACTGTACAGAAAATGTCTGATCTCTGTTCTGGTCCACACTCTGAGGTCTGTTGGTTACTTGTCGCATTCAGCTACTATTATGCAAGAAGAATCACACAACCTGGTGCCACTCATCTGATTGCCAAGAAAGTGATGAACTGGGAAAAGAAAACTGTCCCTCTAATTTTCTTTGTGGTGGCAAGTTTAGTGTGAATATCCTGTTTCACTCTGTTTTGCCACCGCAGGACTGGAAGTTACTGTCCCTGGTTCAACATTACATGTGAGCATTACTACCTATATTTGCATGAAACTGGGTGTTGTAATGTTTTAAGGAAACAATGTACAAGCACCCTACTAGTTCCTCCTATAAATCACGATGTACTTGCATTACACAAAGAAGCACAAAAGCAACAATGTAATTGACTCTAAAAAGGGCACATGTCATGGAAAGGTTTTATTTACCATTTTAAGACAAAAAAATTAAGCTAATATAAATTATAAGGGAAGGGAGGGAAAATCCAACATTATGAGCTATCATAGTGATAGCTGATGGAAAATCTTCCTATTGGGACACCTGTTGCTGGGAGGTTTTTCTCACTTTGGATGGATCCCTACTGGGACATTCTGAAAAGGATAAACCATACTTATGTAGAACTTACGTGGAGTTATACTGCCACCTAGTGTTTATTTCAGGATTAAACCCTATGGTTATATGCTTGTATTTCCCTTTAGGTGTTATATACTTTGCTCTTTGATACATGCCAGTGTAAAAACCCAAAGCCCAGGCTGTCAGGGGACTTTTCACATCATGATACTAGCTGAGAGTCAGACACACACTGTAGTAAGCTAATTTAATTCTGGCAGAATTTACATGATTCAGATTCTTACACAGACTGGGTTCTTTTTAATAGGTTGACTACAGTAAATTTTAATATTGGTATACTTAGGGCAATAACAATCTGATGCACCCGCTTGGGACACACCCTACTTGAAAATCAGCAACATAGCATTTTTGTCACACTGTAGTATTACTCACCATTCCACATGCATGACAAGTATGACAGGTTTACATGCAAGGAATCTATGAATCACTGACTGTGCCTTAGATATGCATTTACCCAGAGCAAATACTTCACATAGTAGTAGATCACTTGGTCCTAATATTTGAGGGGGTGGTGATAAGAAAAAGGAAAATGTATCTGTATCTCCCTTAAAACCTAATGTACCCCAAGGGTGTTATAAAAGGTAGTAGCTTCCAAATTATTTGGATTTGTTGGCGCTTCAAGGAGTGGAAAATAACCAGAAGACTACCAACAGCTCTTGTTTAAGATTGCTTTTGTATATTTATTATTGCTGTAAAGGTAACTATATTCACTTGTAATATTTTATTATAGCATTAACCACTCACGTTTTCTGGAAATTGTTACTGTCTTAACCTTAAGTAAATATATTATAATTGCTTTGCAAAACACCATTGCATACTTCTTTTCATTATTTCACAAGAACAAAATGACATTTATTGCACCTTAACAGTCTCTAAATATGGTAGCTGCATTAGTTTCCTTTTCTCAAGCTTCTTTTTTCAATTTTGCATGTTGCATCTGCTAATAACACACTTCCTGTTCCTGGGTGACAACTCTCACTTGCCCTGTCATAGCAATATAGAAGCCATGTTGCCACCCTAAGACAATTGTACAGAAAACCAAAATTTCCCTCATCATCTAATAGTCTTTCTAACCTAGAGACAACCAAACATTCAATTTTTGTACAGATATCACAGAGACAAAAATGGATGAAAAATGTCTCAATTTGGTCACAAACAGAAATAAAAAAACTGACAGAAGTTCTAACTTTTTCACAATCAATCCAAAAGTAAAAACACAATTAACCTAAGTAAGCATCTACAGTGTTCTGCCCATCACCCTGGTTAAAACTATTTCATTTTGGCTTTGCATACATACACCATACCATGTCCATGCATCTTCACCTGTACAGGTGGTCAGGGCAGTATTCCCAAGCATAAAGAGCTTTTCCTCTTGTGCGTACAATCATTGCAGACCACCACAAAAAAATATTTTATTCTAATACCTAAGAGAAAATCTAGTTTGACATAACATACAGTAAAAAATGTCTTCCAATATATTATCCGAACAGGTACCCTAGCTACTTTTGTCACCAAGTAATGTCATCTGTGGAAAAAAAATTTTTTCTTTATTTCACAGTACAGCAGAGTCTACCTACTTTGCTTACTTAGCAGTTGGAAGATTGGAGATTTACATATTCAGTAGGGAGAGATAAATGTAGGGTTGACAGCTTAATGTACTTTTTTGGAAAAATTATTCTTTTATTAAAAGTAATAATGGTATGATAAATCTTTTGGATCAGAATAAATAGTATTTAGTATATTATTCCTCTTATTTCACAATCCTTTTTCCCTACATAACATTCTAAACAAGTAGTCCAACAAATGTGACAGTGATGCTGGTTAATTACAATGACTATTTTGTATGCCTATGGCTTAAATCTTAAAAAAATAAAACTGCTGAAAGTGGCTCTAACCCTAAGATTAGATTTGGAACCTGAATTTCTTGTCCTTTTTTTTAGACTTTTTCTTGAGAGTCTTGCTAGTAACACACTGGGGTGACAATGGTTACTGTACTGTTAATGTGGAGCAGAAGTGCTGTCATAAATTCAGGAAGTTTGTTAGTACTAGACAACATTTGCTGTTCTTCTAACATTGTTGGCATTTAGTTTAAAGGTCCACTGAAGAAGAGCTAAGTATCTAACTGACCAATAGGGAGGAAATAACAGAGTTTTATTGATAGGGTTTACATAGTAGTATTACATGTATCTGTCACTGGACTGCTTCATTAGCAGCTTAACTTGAAGAGAAGAAAGCAGTGTTCTTCACAGCTCCTGTTTAGCCAGGTGCACCACCCAGCACTTTTCAGTAGATACCTGGCTATCTTTGGAAAACTGCTTACTTAGGCTGAGTAGAAGGAGCTGTCAGTGAGTACAGCAGCACTTCGGCTCTGCTGGCAGAGGATGGAAGTTTTATACAGTGATACCTCGACTAACAAATATAATTTGTTCCAGAATCACATTTGTTAGCCGAAATCCTTGTTAGCCAAAACATGATTTCCCATAAGTTTCTAAAGAAAATCATTTAATTTGTTTTAGATGCTGCCCACAATTTAAAGACAAGTTTTATAAAAAAAAAATAGTAAAAAGCACAATATAAAAGGTCATAAACTCACCAAAGGCTGAGATGAACAGCTTCCCAATTGGAACAGTCTCAGCATATTATTAGGCAGTTTTGGTGTCAATTACTGTAAAAAAGCCTCACTGTGAGGTAATCACAAACCAAGCAAAAAGAAAAAAAAAAACTTTATGGAGCCTAGACATTCATTAACTTTTGGAGCAAGCTGTTAATTGATATGCAAAAAGAAACAACTGCAGAGTTTGTCCTGGGTCATTAAAGAGTTACAAGAGGTTGCAGAAAAGCTCACCCAACCCTAACATTACCCACAACCTCAGCTGTGTTTAGCAAAAGATTTCTTCTTCAAGTCATTCATACCTCCCCTCCCCCCATCAAGCCTCCATCCTGCACACAAGCAGCAGGGAAGCTCCATTCGTATGTAAAGCGATGTCTTCCTCTTACTTTCTGATACAGTATAAACGAAGTACTGTACATTCGTCATGCGGTATGTTATCAGGCGTCTTACTTCCTGCTTTTTTTTCTCCTACATTTGTTAGCTGAGTCCATATTCCTTAGCCAAGTCTCTTATTCAGCGGAAAAAAAATTGTTAGCCAACAAAATTGTTATCAGAGCAGTTTGTTAGCCGAGGTATCACTGTACTTTGTATTTTTTCCACTCCCAACTTTGTGGGAGCAGAACTAACAAGCTGACAGCTCTCACTGTAGGCTTGCTTTTACATGGATTTATCAACAAACTGATAACAGAACAGATCTGCAATACAGATCAGTAAATCTTTGCTGCCCACAGGGGTTCCTTGGTGTACCAGGAATGTAGGTTTACTGTATAAGGCTTAGTTCATATGAATGGTTTAACTGCATAAAACATCATGGAAAAAGTATTAACTTTGGAACAAATTGTTACATTTTTGTCCTATTTCTAGGTGGTTTTTCAAATACTACATGTGTGAATTGCTACCCCGGTCATCTCCATTAACTTGAACTTTTGAGCATGTGCAACCTTTTTTTTCCTAATTCAGTTTAAAAAAATGCTACATTATGAAAACTATATAAAACACGTGAAAAAGCCTAGTAGTTAATGCCTATTACCATCTCCGGGGGCCCAGCGATTGAAAGTAAGCACTTGGAAGCGGTGAATGGGGCAGTTTCTTTATACTGTTAATCTAAAGTAAGCCTAAAATACAATTCATTGATTACACGACTGCATGTGATTACACTCATTGCAAAACATAGGACACAAGTTGGACACTGGATAGTAATGGTAAAATGGAAAGAAGATGGAAAAATGGTGCATGCCAATGGGGAAAGACTTTACAAAGTTCAAACAAAGAATAGGAGAGATGGTATAAAGCGGACACAATTATAGTTACTTACCTATGGCACAAGCAACTGGCAACCCTAAAATTGTGATGTGTTGTCCTCCTAACTTTTTGACCACCCAGCAATGGCTTCCCCCACCCTGCTAAATGAAGTCTAGTTTAGGAGCAAAGAAGTCTAGTTTAGGGTGTCAAAGGAGCCAGAAGCATCCTCCTGTGAGGAATTGATCATGAGCCAGTACTTGAAGCAATGACCACCTCTCATTTTACCTTTACCTATAGTGAAGCCCCTACTCAGTCTCCTGGGACTAGTAAAGCTGTCATAAGCACTCTGTTGTTTACCGGGATTTAAGCATGCAAAGGATGACATTTAAAAAAGAAAGGACCAACAAAAGGGAGCGTTGAATCAAAACTCAATTAACAAAGTAACAATTGGTATTTAATGTACAGCTCTGTGTAATATGTTGGCATCATATAAATACTGTTTAATAATATTAAAATAATAATAGAATCATGACTACAGGGACACAATTGGTACAATCAACATATCAACAAACCCATCTGTGAAGAAATAATTACTTGACTCATTTAGAAAAAAATGTTCTTTAGAATGAATTAGCACAATACTGAAACAATTCAAATAATATCCACAGACCAAGACTCACCGCCACACTGACAACCTTGGGAGAAAGTTTTCAGCAATACAAACTGCACCATATGTACATGGCCAGAAACCTGTACACAAAGAAAATAACTTTTTTACTGAAAAGTAGCACTTGACATTTTGGTTCCTATAAATTGTAAGCAAATTTTACAGTATGCACTGAGGGTCAAATGTGATTTTCGGTGTGTATCAATCGTATTTGAAACCTGCTGCTGCTTGAAGTGATAGCAGCTAGTTAGTGTGAGGCAGGATGTGTTTCTTGCCGTGAGGTAGTGGCAGTCCTCTAGCTGTAAGTTTTATGAGATGAGAAACATATTGGTGGTGAACATAAAGTAAAGGAAAAATGTTCTGGCTGGCAAGGTAGTGCCTTAGAGGATGTGGCTGCTCTAGGCTGTAAACTGCTGGAGAAACTGATTATGAGATGAGGGTAGCAGCATTGTACATATGTTACAACTTCCCCTGTTACACCTTCAGTAACAAGTGGGGAAAAATCATTGTTACAGTCAAATAATGAAGACTAGTCAGCCACTGAGGACCTTTAATGGCTAGGAGGGGGCACAAGTGCTCACTGGATTGTAAGGTCTTGTAAAGATAGGCAGATCTCTATTGACATACCATATAATTGTCATTTTTCAAAAATGTCTTGCTGTTAAAGCTTTGTGAATCGAGAAAAAAAAACTGGTTGGACAATGACAATGGTAAGTTATTAAATAGCCTACAATTGGCTAGAAGTGGGGCACATGTGATTGCTGGATTGTAAGGCCTTGTGCAGACTGGCTGACCTCTATGGACATACCAAGTAACTGTAATTTTTTGAAAATGTCTTGCTTTGTGAATGGGTTGGATGATGCCATTGGTCAAGTCAGCTTTGATGTCATAAACTACAGTACCATACAACTGGCTAGGAATTTAAGGCCTTGTGCAGACAGGCTGGCCTCTATGGACATACCAAGTAACTAATTTTATGAAAATGTCCTGCCATGTGATTTGGTTAGAAGATGCCATTGCTCAGTCAGATAAGTACTCTTCAATTGGCTGGCAGAGGGCACATGTGCTTGCTGGATTGTAAGGCCTTGTCACTTTTTGAAAAGGCCTTACCATGTGATTCAGTTGGACGATGCAATTGGTCAGCCAGCAGTGATATCATACAGTAAGTGCAAACAAACTGCAGCTGTAGCTTTTTGAGAGTTGCTAAGGAGGATCCACCCTGGAAGCATCTCCAAAGCAATTTGACTAAGACTTTGTGCGAATTGCAGCTTTCTATTTGATTTCTTGCTTAGTTACCTACACCTCAATCACCCACCTTAATCACATACACTTCAATATCATACACCTAAACCTCAATCACATACATCTCAATTACCTACACGTACACTTCAATCCCCTACACCTCAATCACATACACCTACACCTCAATCACCTATTCTTGAATCACTTAAAAGAGCATTATTTACCAACAGGATGCCAAGACGGAATGTTTCGGGCCATTCGTGGCCCAACATCCATGAAATGCCATCACATGAGGAGGAAGACCAATATTCTCCAGTGGCTCATAGGACCAGATCCAAATCTGCACTTCAGAACAGAACACCAGAGGCACAGCGGCCTTAAAGATCCACAGGACGAAGATGTCAGAACGCTGACTCCTCACTGAGGGAGAGAAGCCATTCTCCAGTTGACTGTAGAGATGTTCCTGAAGAGAACAGACAGTGCCAGCCAGTGACCAGCAGAGTTAGCAGCAGCCAACCTGCAGCATCTGCTTGAGCGCGTTTGAAGAGGGTGATCTCATTGGTAAACTAAGCTGCTTCCACATATTCCATGATGCCTGCATCCGGAGATGGGTAGCGCAAAAACCTACCTGTCCCTTCTGCAGGGCAATTATTCCTCAAATCGTTCCTCCATAGGGTGAAGACATTGATGGTATCCGTCAGGTTATCATATGGATTGAAGAACTTCAAGAAGAGGTAGAACTAAATGTCTCAGTAGAGATCCTAACTCGACGGCCAATAATTTCCATCATCACCAATGAACAGAATTGACAGAGACAGAATGGACATTTTAGATCCTCCTGCCAATAACCAGCAGACTGCAGCATCCATTGAAGACACACGTCGCTGGGTCAATCTTCGTGGAATCTCATATGTCCATTTGGACATTGCTGGACCTTGCAAAGGTAATAATTTTCCCAGTAAAAAAGTAGTGTTGCCTCCTTATTTTTAGGACATTTGGGAGCCCCCTTATTAGGGCTTTCAGAATCCAATTAACTCTTCGCCCACAGCCCCCAACTACACTGGGGTCACAGCGTGGAAATGAGGCTTTAAGTTGGGCACAGTTAGGGGTCTGGTTTTCCAAAGTAAAGTTGGCTACACACCATTTGCCCCTTTCTTATTCTTGCCACACACAGGGCCTTTTATGGCTAGGAGGGGGGCACACAAGTCCAATGCCCCCATTACCTATCCATAAAGTTTTCATTTGAAAACCAATCTTCCCATAAGGTTAGATGAGCATTTACCGGTAAAAGCCTTCCTGATGCACAGTAGACACTGATCAATCTTTGTAGAATCTTATGTTTAGATTTCACTGGACAGTGTAAAGGTAAATACTAGTTAAAACAGACTAATAAAGACATTTTTTCTGTCATGCAGCAACTTTTTTAACCCTTGAAAAAGGGTTGTAATCTGCTTTTAAATTTCCCACCCCGCCACACCCCCAGAATACATCACAATTTGCATCACCAGGAAGATGTCACATCCTCCTTGGTGATGCGAGTGGGGATGTCCTGCCCTGCCTCACCCCTGCATCCACCTACGCTGCTGCTGCTGCTCGCATCTCCAGGGAGATGCAAAGCACAATGAAGGACTTCTGCATTGTGCATTGCATCTTCCGGATGATATGAGCAGCAATAGTAAAATTCCGGGGGTGGTGCCAGCAGTGATTTCCTGCTGGCACCACCCCCAGAATTTACTATTGCTGCTCGCATCAGCAGTTAGATATGATGCACAATGCAGAAGTCCTGCATTGTGCTTCGCTTCTAACTGCTGATGCTAGCAGCGCCGTGCCCAGGACCCCAGGTGGTATTTAAAAGTAGATTACTCGGTAATCTGCTTTTAAATTTCCCGCCCAGCCACGCCCCCTAATTCAGAAACATCCCGGCATCACAGCAGGACCATTAGATCGCCACTGGAATGCGGGGCAAAGGTAAGGGGGGCTTCTAAACTTACCCAGAGTGTGAATCGGGATTACTGCTTTTTGCAAGTGAAATCCACCCATCCAGTCACACTCGGGTTTACCGCTAGGGGGGTTAAAAAAAAATAGTTAAACATGTAATGTAAGTGTACAGTAACATATATAATATATGTATTAATTATATATATATGAAAATTTCTTTGTATTGGACTCAATACAGCTATTTTGTATTGAATCCAATACAAAATGATTTGAAATTCCCGCCCCCACCGGGAAACCCCGGAAATCGTCTGAAGGTGGAAGAAGACGGACGTGTCCCCAATGTGGAGTGGCAATGGTGAACTCAGCAACCCCAAAAGACCTAGATGTCCATGGAAGACAACAGTGGTGGATGATGGCAGAATCATTTCCATGGTCAAGAGAAACCCCTTCACAACAGCCAACCAGGTGAGCAACACTCTCCACTATAAAGAGAAGACTGCATAAAGGAAAATACATAGGGTGCACTGTAAGGTGCAAGCCACTCATAAGCCTCAAGAATAGAAAGGCTAGATTAGACTTTGCTCAAAAACATCTAAAAAAAAAGCAGCACAGTTCTGGAAAAACATTCTTTGGACAGATGAAACCAAGATCAACCTTTACCAGCATGTATGAGCATGAATTTCACAAGTTGAAGACTAAACTTCAGACAGAAAGGCCCACAAACAAACAGCGAATGTTAAAATTAATTGTGGTAATGTACAGAACCAAAATTTAAAAAAAAAAAAGTTGTCTCTGTCCAAATATTTATGGAGCTAACTGCATATTTATAAAGGCTTTTATAATGTAAAGCTGTGTTTAAGACATACATTGTTTCAATGGTACATTGAGGCAATAGTTTGTTTGTTCCACCCGAAAGAATAGCCCCAATGGATAATCAAAGAAGAGTGGACTCCTATTTGCCCAGCCTGTGATTACATATTGTGTATCTGTGGGAGGAAGAGAAGAAGAGGAGAGAGGGAAAGCCAGGCTTTTGAAGGGCAATCAGAGTTAAATTTAAAAACACAACATTTTATTGTTCCAACAACATAATTTAAAAGATTAAGAGCTGTGTCTCTATAAATGAATCCTAAGCTAACATATAACCACTAGTTTGGAGAAAAAAAATAAAGTTTTAATTATTTTGTTTTTTTAAATTTAACTCTGGTTCCTCTTCAAAAGCCTGGCTTTTCCCTCCCTCCTCTTCTTCTCTTCCTCCCACTCATACACGATCTTACTGAGGCAATCTAACACAGGGAAGTAAAGGAGTGAGTTCATTATAGAATGTGAGTGCATATCTTAAATTCAGCTTCCTGTAAATATATTTTCACCCATTCAGCCTATGAAAAGTAAAGGAAAACACAAAATAGGTATACATACAGTTTGAGTTCATCATTCAAGAATAAAAGGGTTATGAAGGTTTGAACAAAAAATCTCCCTTTACTATTAAAGAAACAAATGAAAATTAGTAATTGATGTCAAAAACCAAGAAACAAAGGAATATGATGAAAGTAGAACCAGTTTTTCAGCTACCACTGATTTCTAAATATTTGATTATTGCATTATAACGCATTGAGAATTTAGTAGAAGAATAGTATGCAGATCTAAACCCATTGTAATGTGTGGTGGCAGTTTAGGAAAGACATATGTGGACCTGGTTAAATGTAGGTCAGTAATTGGGGAGTGGGTCTGTGCTGCAAATCTGTGTGCAGGCAAACTGGGTACAATGGGGGAATGGGGAACCCTATACAAGGCTTTTGATATAATCATAAACTTTGTGCAGGAGCAACTTTTTGTGGGATTTGGTACCATATTTTTTGTGTTTTTTTTCAAAACATGGAATGGGGCATTCTTACATGGTGGCCAGTAAGACCTAATGAATAAGTGGATCCTGCACATTGGTACTGGTAAAGTAATGGCAACATGCATCTTGGGTTCAGAATTTGTAAGTGCTTGCTCACTGCAAAGTCGGGCAGATATTTGTCCACTTTGTTTTCATTTAGTGATTTCCCTGTGAATGTCCACCCTCAAATACAAGCCTGACAACCCCAGTTATTTCCAGTCACAGAAAATTGATGACTTTTTCAAAATATTTGAACAGGCAAAAATATTATGTTCATTTAAACATGCCTGCAGATAAAAGTGATATGCTTTAAAAGATGGCATATAGGTTTCACAAAGTCCTAATTAATTTTCATTAAAAAATGATACAGTTAGGTTCATAAATATTTAGGCAGATTTTGGTTCTGTACATTACCACAAATAATTTTAAATGAAACAACTCAGATGCAGTTGAACTGCAGACTTTCAGCGTTAATGCAGTGGGTTGAACAAAAAGATTGCATAAAAATGTGAGGAACTAAGCCTTTTTTTTTTTTTTACACAATCCCTTCATTTCAGGGGCTCAAACGTAATTGGACAAATTAAAAGGCTGTAAATAAAATGTTCATTTCTAATACTTGGTGGAAAACCCTTTGCTGGCAATGACAGCCTGTAGTCTTGAACTCATGGACATCACTATATGCTGGGTTTCCTCCTTTATAATGCTCTGCCCGGCCTTTACTGCAGCAGCTTTCAGTTGCTGTTTGTGGGCCTTTCTGTCCGAAGTTTAGTCTTCAACAAGTCAAATTCATGCTCAATTGGGTTCAGATCAGGTGACTGACTTGGCCATTCAAGAATATTCCACTTATTTGCTTTAAACTAAACTAATATTCCACTTCTTTTCTTTGACCAAACCTCAGGTATCTATGGTCTGGTTCTCACATGTGTGGTACCATCATGTCAAAATCAAAAGTATTCTAATGCCCTCAGAATTAGGAATGTGGATGCATATCAGTCTGGCAAGGGATGTAAAAAAATTGCAGTGGTAAAGACTAAATAGCCTCCTGTGATTCCCAGGCTGCTCCCTATGCCCATGCCCGGAAAGGACTTTTCAGTCATTGAAAAAGGAAAGGTGCTGATCTCCCGCATGCGCATTGAGATACCCACCTTTTTTTTCAAATACAGCATACAAATTCACCTGTGCAGTGCGAGATTGGGTGATGTAGACAGAAGACACAAGAAAAAGAAAGAAAAAAGCGCTGCCCAGTATTTCCTCCGTGTCAGCATAAAGCAAGAAACTGGCACGAGGCTGGACCGTATGGAAGACAGCTCTAGGGGGATCTGTGGAAGTAAAGGTAAGTTGTCATGTTATCAATTTCACTTTAGTTCCGCTTTAAATGATTGAGATAGCACATTTTTTCTGTGTTTGTGTCTAAGCATATCACCTTTATCTGTAGGCCCCCTTGTATAAAAATGTGTTTGGCTGCTTATGCTGCATACATTTATAAGGGAATCCATGTAATAACATGTAAAATAGATAATACATTCTAATTACATTTGCTTTAAAAAATAATATTAAAACAGATGGTGCCAAAAGATTGTTACATTCACCCTGTGAAATACAGCTAAAATATAATAAAATTATATTTTACACACAATAGAATTATTTGTAAGGGAATTTTTAGCTATGGTTGTACATATGCAAATACAATCACATTTTCTAAAAACAAATAAATAAACCCACTTAAGACTAGAAACTAAAACACAGTTTAAAATGGTCCTCTATCTGGAGTCTGCTGGTGGTAGCATACAAATTCAAAAACAACATGCCTGATTATCAGAATAAAACTAGTATCTACTTTAGAATGAAAACATTCTCATACATGTAGCCAGCATGCTACATGCTAAAAATTAGCACTTAACAAATGTAAAATATGACTAAAATGAAACCCATTAAAAGATACTTCCACAGTCTATAAATAAAAAAAAATTGTACTTGGAGGCATATAACTTCTTCATCTCTTATCAGTGGTCAGATAAAATCAATGTGAAATTTGTTTGCACTTTACATGAGGAAACAGCACCATCTACTGGTGGCCAACAAGCATGCATGAAAGTTAATCTAAAAACAAGTGACTAATCTTAAAAAAAAAACAAAATACTAAATAACCTATCCTTTCTCTGGCTTCTTAACACGAGAAGCCCTGCTATAATTACTATACACACAGCTCACAGTACACTAGAGTTGTAGCCAGTGAAAAGAATGTCACCATCACAAACAGCCAAAAACATAGGTGGTCTCACCTAAACCGAACTAGGAAACACAAATTGCTTATTGCTCAAGGAACTCCTAGCAACCTCTGGAGAAACTCTGGCTGAGAAACACTGCTATTACCTATAAATAAGGTGGGAGAGATATACAGACTAAACCCACATTAATTTACTTTTTTCTCTTTTTTAACATCAAAAACAAAACACAATGAATGTTTATTCATGTTAGTTTTATTGGCATTCGGATCATTCAAAATTCATTGCAAGTGCAGTTCACCTGCTTAAGAAGCCTTTGCATTCACATAAACTTGTATGGGGAGAGAAGCAGTTCTGAAATGGTCCATATAGAGAACTCTCTTCCCCATTATTCACTTTGAGATCATTACAAAGAACAAGAGGGCACTCTTTGCGTCTGGTGGAAAAGAAGTTTAAGCTTCGGATAAGGAAGGGATTCTTCACTGTAAGGTATGTGAAAATGTGGAATCGGCTCCCTCAGGAAGTAGTTTCAGCAACTACTATAGATTACGTCAAGAAAAAGTTGGATGTTTTTCTAGAAGCACAGAATATAACTGGGTATTGAGGATTTTAAAGTAAAAATAACAATGACTGCTGATCCAGGGAACATCCGATTGCCTCATGGAATCAGGAACGATTTTTTTTCCCGTTGGACCAAATTGTACCAGGGGTTTTTTTTTGCCTTCCTCTGCCCAACTATGTCTTTTAGGGTTTTATATCTGAGATATGTTTATTTCCCTACTGGTTGAACTTGATGGACTTATGTCCTTTTTCTACCTGACTTATTATGTAACTATGTAAGTGGACAAAACTATCTTTTGGCTATT
This sequence comes from Pyxicephalus adspersus, assembly GCF_032062135.1. Classification (NCBI taxonomy): domain Eukaryota; kingdom Metazoa; phylum Chordata; class Amphibia; order Anura; family Pyxicephalidae; genus Pyxicephalus; species Pyxicephalus adspersus. The sequence continues at coordinate 71,176,281 of NC_092859.1, forward strand.
ACATTAAAAAAACTAATAGAAGAGGTCCTGCCAGTGTAAAGTGAGCTTGTCATTAGGGTAAAAAAAAATCCAAATAGAGGTTGATCTAGCCTCCTAATTCTTAGATCCGGTACATCCCAGAAAGCCTAAAATACTGTAGGAGTCCGATTAGGACTTTGAGAGTGCCAAATTATTGTGACCACTAAACAGACATATATTTATTAAAACAGATGTTTTAATTGCAAACACATTAAAATACGCTCTAATAGGGAACAATCACCCAGTGCAGTGTTTTACCATATGGATATATTGAACCAATAGATGAGATTAGGATTTCCTTCCATTTTCCAACATGTTTGATTTTCTCAGGGGATGGAGGACACAGTGTTATATCAGTATTAGGCTCTTGTATAGGGACGTATAGAGCCATGAAATACGGAGGTATAACAATCTGGAGTATACAGGGGGTGAAGACAACTGGGATCACCAGCATCAAAAAGGCAATAGTATACCCAACCGTAAATTTCCTAAATTGTAAGCTCTTTGGGGCAGGGTCCTCTCCTCCTTCTGTGTCACTGTATTTGTCATTTGCAACTCCTATATAATTTGTACAGCTCTGCGTAATATGTTGGCCCTCTATACATCCTGTTTATTAATATAAATAAAAATTAAATTAAACGTACCCCTATCATTTGTTTGCTGTGACTATTGTGTGGGTGAGCATATTAGCGACCTGTGAAATTCAGACAAGAAGATGCTCTTGTGATGGACTGGTGTGTATTCTCCTCTGATTTCACAGGACGGTATCTGGAGGATGGAGAGGGTACAGGAAGTATAATCCTAGTGTTATCCTTTACAGCAGGGGTGTCAAACTCAGACACACAGTGGGCCAAAATTAAAAACTTGGACAATGTCGCGGGCCCAACTTGAAACTGAAATAGCACCGCTACTACCATTCCCTGCGTCTATAAAACAGTCCAATGCGGGGCCATACATAGGCAGAGAGCTCGCTGGTCTATAGACCCGAGTGATGTCGTTGAATTGTAGTAGCGGCGCTATTTCAATGCAGCGCCGGGGTCCAGCTGCAATTCATATTTAGGATTACTTTGGGGGCCAAAAAAAAATAGGACGTTTTGCGGGCCAGATTTGGCCCCCGGCCAGAGTTTGACACCCCCTGCTTTACAGGTATGTTGTTCCATGCTGTATAGGCTCTCTATACGCATACTCTCTATTGTAAGTCTAATACAAACCCAATGAACATGGCAGCCATTAGGATTTCTACCTGAAATAAATTGTCATTCAGGAAAGTCCTGCAAACTTGTACCAAGAAGCCCTGACATTGCCAGGTATCTGCACAGTCAGCACAGGGTGTATGGAAAACATTTTATTGTTTCCAGACGCCAATTTAAGCTTCCTGTGCATTTGTGAGTAACTGTAATGACAGTAAAGGTAGGACAGATTGGGGTGTGGTAGCACTTCATTGCTCACACTGACGCCCTGGGCTTGTCTGAGCCGGCTGGCTGCAGCACCTTGTACACACCATACGAGGTCTCCTGTCAGCCACCAGCGCCGCCATCTTTGTTTACTGTGACACTGCGAAAGGAGAGGTGGAGGGAGTAGGGCGGGAAGACATTTTGTCTCTAGTTCTCTATCGCCGAGACCCGTTTCCCCTAGAGCCCTCTGTCAATAAAAAACGGATTTAAGTAACAACGTGGAGAACAAAAACAAATTGCCGCGACTTTAATTTAAATTTAGTTTAACTTGACTTTAACCAAAACCGCCAATTTCACTAAGTAAGCCGAAATATAAGACCGCCACACAAAAAACTATGAAGTAACTAACAGCATCATTCCTAAATAACCCAATACCACACCGCCCACAGCAAACATGGCCACCGGCATTTGGGCGCGCCGTGACGTAACCCACCCACCCAGAGGGGCGTGGCCGCAGGACGGCTGTGTGGACGCAGTGTGAGATAACGTCGTACGCTCCTTCCCTTGTACCCAGGGTGCAGTGCGGCACGGAGGAGGGCATTTTGTGGTGAGGGAGTGAAAGCGGAGGGGTTAGCAGGAAGAAGAGAACACAAGATGGCGGCCTGAGGAAGACGCGGTGGGGCTGCGGCTGTGACACAGGGAGGGAACGCCACACAAACCCGGCGGTACCGGATCCGGCAGGCTCGGCAGAGCCGCTCCACGCTCAGACGGAAGGGCAGCAATTCTTAGGGGAGCGGCGCTACCGCCGACTGAACACACAGCGAGCGCTCCTCCTTGCCCTCCGGGACCTGGGCAGCTCCCTCGGCCCCTTTCTCATCGGGCTTTCTGTGCCATTCCAGCACGGGCTATAACCAAACTTATTGTCGCCTGTAACTTTTCCCGGATCATGGCGAGCAGCAGCGGCTCAAAAGCCGAATTTATTGTCGGTGGCAAATACAAGCTGGTGCGGAAAATCGGATCTGGCTCTTTTGGAGATATCTACCTGGCGATTAACATCACCAATGGCGAGGTAACGTGGCCCTACATAACACGGCCTGAGGGGAGCGCCCTCTGCTGATTGCCTAAGCGCCTATGGCCTCTATAGTGCGGCCTGCTGGGCGCCCTCTGCTGGCTGCTGAAGGGGCTGTTTGACCCTAATCCCCCTCCATGTTATTTGTGTGTGTGTGTGGTCTATAGATTGGGGGTAGCCGGGCACTGCAGCATGGAATGTGAAATTATCCCGGGGGTGTGGGGTGCTTGTATCGGGTTATCAGGCCTGTAACAAGTGTTGTGCTAATCACTCATTACTTACAACCCAACTCTGACCATCATCACACCCGGCCAGACAATACGTCTAATCCCCAGCCCCGGATTATAGGGAGGGCAGGGTGCTAGGCATAGGAAGGCCATTTCATCTTTGTAATTGTTTATAAGGAAGTGATTGGCCTTCATATAGAGCATGGAGTGATCATAGGATGTATACTGTGTACCCACAAGCCTTGTTCTCATATCTCACCCCATACTGTGAATGTTCTGCCAGGAATATAAAGCTGCAGAGAATCTAAAATCCAAGCAGCTCCAGATCCGCACACATGGGCTAAACACAAATGTACAGCACACGTTGTGAGATCTAATTATACTGCTGGGCGAAGGGCTCCATGGATCCTCTGCACTCCCTGAGATGGTGACAAACATTGGGGCTTTTTAAACTGTGAAATCGCTAAATAAACATTTTGGTTTGATTTCCAATCTTTCAGAACTTAGTTTGTGATAACTGTGTACACAATGAGATGTTACGTGTGGGTGAAGTCACAAATCTTGCTGAATATTGTGGTGTCCATGGGTTTATGGAGATGGTTTCCCCATCATGAATCACTATGTATGTGCCGGTCATAGCCATGGTTTGTTAGTTGTCCGTTGTCATGCCATAGTTATCCCTGACTTCATTTTCCTAAATCACCCCAACTTCCTGGTACTCACTTTGCCTTTAGTTTTGTGATATTTGCTGTACTCCATGTTAGCTGTGTAATGTGTGAAACACTCCTTTTCACTTCTTTTCCTTCTTACATTCTGGACACATCTGGCTCCATTATTTAGAACTTTATCTAAAGTTCAGTCCATTTGGATATGATACCCTAAGGCATTGTTACTTTTATAAATATAATATATGGACACACTTCTATGGGTTTCACTGCTGGAAAACTGTGGCAAGCAACACAATACAAACCGATGGGAGAGGTTTACACCTATGTCTTGTGATATTCATCAATATGATTCAATTCATCGTGTGTGCGGGGAATTAGACTTTTGTGAGCTATTAACATGTTTTTCTTATAACAAAGCATGCTGTGTCTGTGTTTTGGGCAAAAGGAAATTTGGGTAAAGTTAGCCTTATTTGTGAAACACGTTGCCATGCTTTATAAATGTGTTTGGATGTGTGTGCTTTTGTTTGTGGACTTCTCCCCCAGGCTGTATCAGGTAAAGAGCTTTTTTTATGCTAATATCCCCTCATGGTAGTAACTCACCAGGTTCCAACTCCTAACTATATCTCAAACATTGCACCCTTTTGTTATTTAAGCAGTGTGAAGCTGCTCTTTGTACATGCAACTGCTTGCCCCCCATGGGGTGTCATGGCATACCTGGTACACCTTTAGCCATGGAGATGAAGTGTTACTTCCCTTCTGTCACATGACTGGTTTGGTAATTGCCTTGTTCTTTCTCATGAAAGCGGGCATAGAGTATAAGCTCTGGGTTAAACTTTTTTTTTCTTGTACCCTCATTGTGAATGGGAAGGTTGCAAATGAAGTCTAAATTATCTCTAACTTCAGGGCCTAGAACAGTCATCTGACCGCTAGTTAAGCTCAATCATGGGCAAATTTGTTGGTAAAGCTAAACTATTTTACTTCATTTCCCCAATTATGACCACGTTGTATGTCAGTCCTAGCAAAGTCACATTCTGCTCTAATGGCTTCAGAACTTTAAAGTGCTGACCCGGAATGAGTATGCAGATCATTAGATCAGAGTGACTGCAATGACATCCTGCGTTATTTGTGTGTGGAGGTTTCCCTTAATGCCTAATATCTTGATGGGAAAACATAATGAATCTTTGCAAATGAATTTTCCTCTAAAGGTTTAATTGCACTTTACCAGCACAGCGCCAGTGTTTCCATGGTAAGGTAAGGTAATCCTACCTAGTACCATGTTTGAATTCCTGAGACAACTATCATTCCCTCTAGATAAAGTTGACGTGAAGGAACAGAATGTGTGTTATGAAACTAAAGGTGCGTACACACTTCCAATTTTTATCGTTCCAATCGAACGACGAACGATCGATTGGGCAAAAAAACGTTCGTAAAAAAGTAACCAATGACGCCGACGAACGAGGAAAGTCGCTGGACGACGATCGTTGAACATCGTTCGTGTGTACGGTCGTTCGTTGATCGTCCATGTTCATAGCATGCGTGATGAACGAACGTCCGTTCACTTTCCTGTCGTGCACATAGTTCCTCTATCGCTCAAACGATCGTATCTATTGTGTGTACAATATCTACGAACAATCGTGTCGTTATCTCTATGTGCAGGATCGGTGCTATACGATCGTTCGTATATATCGTGCATGAACGTTCGTCGTTCGTTTTCCAACGATAATAATTGGAAGTGTGTACGTAGCTTTATGCAGTCACTTCATTTTTTGAACTTTCTACATTTGCTGGTCTTGAAAACTTTTTGCTACCAAATATACATTTCTATTCAACAACTATCCACTAATTAGGTTGGCTTTCCAGTTCATGGTGAGTTGACCAGGAGAATAAATGGTAGTAAACAAACCCATGACATTTAAATTTAGTGACAATTAAATATTCACAAATCGCCAAATGGGTAAGGTGAGGATGTGTATGTGGTGTGCTGGCATTGGGAGCTTTGTATTGCTTTTTTCTGCTGTAACCTACACACAATCCTAGTTACACTGTGTTCAGATTGTAGAGGTTGTAAGATTGGTGTCTAATATCAGAGTATGGTGACTAATATTCTTGACCTAATAATGCTTATTGCTTGGCCAACATTTTGATCTGACTAAGAAAAAGCTCGCAAGGCAAGTTAAGCTGTCCCAATATTTTCTCCTTCCATGGTTTGTATATTTGTACAAGTTGGGGCTTGGCAGGTTTGGAAGTCAGTGAGTCAGCATAGCAGGCAGGTGACTATCATCTTTATAATGTGATCCATAGCGGCAGCATTTAGATTCCTTATCTTAGTTTTGCCTTAATTACACGTCTCTACAAGTCTTAATAGTCTTCTAGGCCAGAATTGCAGATGTTGTCACAAGACTGGAAATCAGGACTGTGGAGACAATTATTGTGTACATGGATTTGGCAAAAATGTACAGACCTAACAATCCTAGTGGAGAATACCACAGCTAATACCTATCTAGACCTTGGCTCATGTGCCATCTTTTGCAGTTATCCGTTTTACATTTTTTCTTTTTTACTATACCCGTACGTAACTCGTACTTAATGACCCCTGGGGGGGGGACCAAACTTTCCCAACATGTAATTATCTGGACTTTTTAATTTTTTTTTTTTCCCTAAAAGTGTTCAACTGCAGTGTTTTCATTTCAAGGAAAAATGAATTCACTTGCTTTGTGCTGTCGAACTTGCTAGCAGTAGGCTTAGCCCGTTTTCTAGCAGAGACACCACTACCCTCCTTTCATGTTATGACCTCTCCTCATATGGGAGTGTCTCCTTACTCTTTGTGCTGGCCTGGAATCTCTCTCCCTCACCTCTTGACGTAACCTTCCCAAGCTACCTGATAGGAGTGTCAGAATATTATAATAATATAGAGATTGTCTCCTGAGTGACAGCTCTAAAGCTGCTGACGTGACATCCAAGAAAGCACCCAGCAGCACTCTCAAGGCCTCTTCTTCACAACAGGGACAATATACAAATGCACATATAATAGATTACTTTTGTTGGTCTGGAAACAAGTTGTTGTGAAGTATGTTTTACCTGGTTAGCTGTGTCTGTTTTAAGTAAGGATCCATTATTCATTCATTTCTATACTTCTATAGCTCCTTTCTAAGATTGCAATCATCAGGTTTATAACATGTGAAATGCCAAGAATGTATCCACTAGACTATAGGCCTTTGGATATATTTCAAGTTACGTATGTACTGCCTGAAATTTCACCTGTAATTTGACAAATGGGTCTGAGCTGCAGAAACAAAAAGGGGAAATATATATATATTTGCAGAATTCTTCTTACATATTTTGAATAACCGTTCCGCTACAAAGTTGTCATAACTTTTGAGTATTGTTCATACTATTGCACTGCTTTTGCACATGTAAGACACCATTCTTACTACTGTAATGTGTTGCACTGTAGGGTGGCGCACTGCAAAAAGCAAGTTCAGTGGTACGTATTTATGTGTATTAAAGCCCATTCAACATGCACACAGGAGTTTGAGTCCTGGCCTGTCAGTGTTCTTTAAAGATTGGTCAGAGGAAGGTAAGTATTGTGGAAGGGACATGCAATGTCCCTTTTGTAATAGAAATCATGCCTTCTTGCAAACTAGTGTGGAAGTACAGTTTCTATTTAAAATGATTAAGAAATCTTCTTTTTTTTTTTTTTTTTTTTTTTTTTTAGAGCTCTGCCCATGTAATCTGGAAAAGCTTCTTGTGAAGCCTTATTTGCAATGTATAGTTGGCTGTGCCTAACTTTCCCAAAAATGTCATCTGTAAAATATACTTCCCACTTTCCTGGTTTAAAAAAAACACCATGGTGTAAACTGACAGAGTTGCTTGCAATAATTCAGAGTTTATCAGGAGTCTTTTTAAGTTTGCATTCCAGTGTTGAGGCATGAGCATTGTTTCATTTATTTTACAATATTTTTCAAACTAAAAGTTGGTAAATATAAAAAAAAGTGCATGGGGGGATATTGAAAATTACCACAGGTTCATCAAATCAAAACAACCTATTTGAGGCCCATATTACATAAAACATTTGATTTGCTTCAAGGAGCACCTTCCCTCGGTAGTAAATGCCTTTTCTTCACCTGTGTATGTACGGTGTCTGTAGTTCTTGCTTACAGAGCTGAGGTGACTTTCAGGAAAAAGAAGGATGTTTCAGGTGCCCTCTTGATCTAATACAGTATAACATTGTGACCATTGATTTGCCATCTGCTCCTAAATGTGTTTGTGCAGCTGATATTTTTTTTTCTTTAAATTCCGCTTTTTGTGGGCTGGTCTGAGTGAAGGACAGTTGTCATAGAAGTGTGGTCTGTGCCATTCTCTTCCATGAGTTGTTATAAAGTTGTTGGAGGAGGCACATACCTAAATGTGTGCAGTGCTTACCACGTCAGGTAAGTCCATGGTAAAGTGACTCATTGGTAGGTGGTGAGCATCTGCCAGTAAGCAGCAAGTATGCACTGCACAGTTTAGAGCTTAAACAAAAAGCCGCCAGAGAGTTAGATTTTTGACTGTACTGTTCTGCTGTTGTGCTTGCCATCCCAGGCACTGATTTTTATATATATATATATATATATATTACAAATTCTAATTGTAGTCGGGTTGACATGCACATACAGAACTGTTTATGGGCCTGATCTCCCTGCACCTCATTTCCTCTCATCTATGCATTCAGCCGATGGGACAGATCAGTAGTAAGTCAATTTGACATCTAAAGTTTCCCTATTTTACCTCTTCCATCCATCGATATGTGAGGATGGGACTTATCGTTCACAGGAAGTAGGTGGTAAACATTATTAGGACTTCAGTCTGTTAGCTAAAAGTCACTAAATAAGGACTCAAGTTTGTGTGCATAGGTGCACAGATACACAATAGATTATTAAAAATTAAAAGGTGGTTAATATGCGTGTTAGGCTAGTATTTAAATAATCAACATAATTGCTTTGAGAACTTGCCTTGTTCTGTTGCAACTTTTGTAAGCCTTTACTGCAGTGCAGTATAAAGCTAATGCTTTACTCTGTACTTGTAGGTATTAAACCTTTCAGCATTTGTGTGGGAGATCATGTGTCTCTATATCCAAAACTTTTTTTTTTCCTTTTGTAGATTTCCCTTTACTTCCTGTTTTAGGAAACCATTAGCCCAGACAATGCAGTAAAGGTAAAACTGCAAAAGAGACAGCAAAAAAAAAAAAAAAGCCAACAAGATTCATCTTCTTGTTTGTGTTGTTGTTGAGTTTCTTCCACTTTCTGTCTGTTAAAATATTTGGTCCCAGTTTGTTAAAGCAGAATGTAATTTAATTTAAAGAAGAAAAAAAAATCAAGCAACACAATCTGACTCTAGTCGGTCCCATGCTGTCCCCTATTCCTTCTTAACAGTGCAGGCAGGACGGTGGGTGCAGCCTTCTTCCAGATTCTTCCTATGTCATCTCATCTCACTGCACAGTTTCTTCCTGAAATCCTTTTCCACACAATAATTAAAGGAAACTTGCATTAGGCTGTACTTCTGTACAGGGGGTTCCTGTTTTCTTACCGTGTGAGGTAAGCTGCCCTTTTCTGCATTGTCCTTGATGCAGAGTACATGCTTGGTACTGCATATTTTAATGTCAGTCCTAATGTAGAGGATTAACTGTGCCTTAATGAGTAAATGAAGAGCTGAGCACCCTTACAGGTTGGACATATTTATATTAAAGGATAGCCTCTATAAGAATAACATAGGTGTGTTGTGCTGTGGTCATGGTTGCTATTAATTTTCTAGTCTCTTAATGACTCTTGTGCGTCAATTAAATGTACCATAGATAGATTTAAAATATTATCAAATGTTTTCCTGTGCATTCCACCAATTGGCAGTACTGCAATATTTTGAAGACCTGAGGAAAAGTACTGTAGACACAAAATAGTCTTTGCTGTGTTGATGCCACTTGGGCATATGTAGTCAGTGATAGATTCCCCCCCCCCCCCCCCCCCCCCCCTATATATTATATAAAGATTTCTTTGTATTAGACTCAATACAGCTATTTTGTATTGAATCCAAAACAAAGTTATTTGAATTTCCCGACGCCCGGAGAATGTTTCTGCAGTCACCGGCTGGAGGTCGGAGGAGGAGGACGTGTCCCGAGGACCAGCAGGACGCCGGGGGATGCCAATGAAACAAGGTAAGTGGGTTTTTTTTAAATGTTTTTAGTGACCCTGAGTGTGACTGGGGATTACCCCTTTTTTCATGGAAAATCCACGCTGAGTCACACTCGGAATTACCGCTGGGGGGGGCGGGGGTAAAGAATAAAATGAATGGGCAAACACTGAAGTGGGTATATAATGTGTAAAATAAAGGAAACATACTATGTTTTTATTTTTAACTTTTGTTAGTGAAAACAATTGTTAATGATCATTCTGAATATTAATAATTATTCTCAATGGGTAATTGCTAGATAGACATGTTGCTGGGCTCACTAGCGTCCTTTGAAGGGGAGAAGACATGGTAAATGGCCTAGCTGCAAAGACATGGCTATAGATGACTGCAACATTGGTTGTTCGAGACCCAACAGGGCAGATTAGGAACAACCTACTGTCCCTGTAATCCCTGGCAGCACAAGTTTATTTCCACAAGGTTTGATAAACTGTTTAGAATCTGTGAGGAAGTAATATCATGGCTGATATGTAATGTACAAAGTTTAATCCTTTTACAGTCTGACTGAAATTTACCCTTTCCTCTGGAAATATTTTGTAAAAGCAGTTAAACTGCTTCAGTCCATGGAAAAAATGTTTTTCTTTATAACCACTAAAACCTACAGATAATCCATTGATAGGTTTGTATATAAAATTGATGGCACGCAATTTTTTTTTCCTTGAGGCTTATTTTTTGCTCTTTTTGTGGTCATACATACAGTGAACATTTTAAAAATTTACATATATTTTAACAGGCTGTAAAAACGTTTTTTTGCATCCTCTGTTTCTGTAGTCAGTTTTTCCCGGGTCAAATGAGCAGGTCTGCTAATGATTATAGCTTGCCAAAAGCTCTGTTGCCATCTGTGGTAATACACCTTTGGTTTAACCATAGCTTCCAGCAAGTTATTTATTGATCGGGATACTGCAGCATATAAGCCAGCGATGAAGCATATTTCAGTATGTAGTGCGGCAACTGTGATTTTTCTTGCTAGCATTGGATATGTATAGTGTAATATAATACAAAAAGTGCCCCAGCACACTTGTCCAGTAATTAGTTAAACAAACTGTTTCAGGCTGACAGCACTAAGCCAATGCCTTTCAATTGCCATTACTGCAGGATTTCCAGTTTAAAACTGATGTTTTATGCTACAGTATATTGTGTTGGTACAATTTAGGATTTTGCAGCGTGCAGATAGTATCTGATTTGCCTCTAAATTTAAAAAAAAAAAAGGCCTAACTTTTTTTTTTTTTTTTTTTTTTTGCAGGAAGTTGCTGTAAAACTGGAGTCACAGAAAGCCCGTCACCCACAGTTGTTGTATGAAAGTAAACTATATAAGATTTTGCAAGGAGGAGTTGGCATCCCACACATTCGGTAGGTCACCTTTGCAAACATTTACTGTTGCAAACATTCCAGAATTCTGGGAAGTGCTCTGCGCTTTTTTTTTCTAATTATCTTTACCTCCTATAAGTTTCCACTAAGCTCCTTGTCTGAGCACTTCCCAGAATTCTGAAATTTTCACCCGGGAAATACATAGGGAAGCTCTGATGCGAGAACAGCATGTCCCATTGGCACTCTACTTTTTTTATTGTATTGTATTGTGTGTATGCAGAGGCATGCCTTCAGCTGAGCGTTGCTTGTTTATTGTGGTAATGGGACAGATTCTGCACAGTGTCCTGTTTACATAATGAAGAGACATAGCCCACTTGTGCGTGCATGGCAAATTACTTTACATCTCGCTTACATCTTTGTTGTGGTTATGGTCAATGACTACCGTAGAATTCCTAAGGGGGAATGTAGCCACCTTAGAACTAAGGTTTTCTGCAAGAATCTTCCAAATGCTTATTTAGATTAATTGAAGGTATTGTTATTCAGGCAAGTTATACATAATTCAAAGTGTGGCTACGGGATCTTTTGCTTTTTACTTAAGTTTATTAACGCTTTATATGCGGATTACTCCTACACATTCTATTTGTAATTTTTCACAGTGAAATATAAGAAGTGTCCTGTTTTTGTATTTTGTCACCATGCATACTTATAAATATGTATGTTTCCACTTAGGTGGTATGGGCAAGAAAAAGATTACAACGTTCTAGTCATGGATCTGCTTGGGCCAAGTCTCGAAGATCTGTTCAATTTTTGTTCACGCAGGTTCACCATGAAAACTGTGCTTATGTTAGCAGACCAGGTAAGTTGTGTTCTTTTGCAAAGGAGGGTGTATTTTTACTAGTCTATTATTTTGTAGATACCCTCCAGCTTCCAGTGTGTAGACTTCCCATAAATCTGAATGGAATGTGCTTGTTATGTCTAATAAGAGGAAGCGACATGGCTAGCTGCAGTTGACCTGGCAAACCTCAGTGTATTTTATGATGCACAAAAGCTCCCTTCTCAATTCTGCAGGTGCATGCACCTAAATGTTTGCCTATAAAACTTTAGCTGCAAGACTGCCTTGTAGTGTTTCCGTTTCTTCAGTAATTTTTAATTAGTATGGACTGCCGCCATGCTCTATTGCATTCCCCATGGCACATTAGTTGGCGTTTGTGTTCAGGTTCCAGACTGAGAAGATCATATAGAATACCAAAAGTGTTATTTTCACGGGTTGTGGGAGATAAACACCTGAAAAATAGTGAATGCAGATAAAAGATACCTTATCTAGCAGAAGGTGCATTATATTACTTTTTGTTTTTGTTTTTTTTGGGATAAGATTTCAGATCTTTAACCTTCACTGCTTCATGTGATGAAACAAATGGTGCCAGGAATAAAAAAAAAATGATTTTGTAGCGGAATTATACCCAAACCAAAATTAGCTTAACAAGTGGCCTTGCTAAATACTGCCCTTTGGAAAATAAAAAAATCTTCCTCTCTTGTCCACTAAAATCTAGCACTAATCTCATGTGTCCTCTGCTACACTTGGTGCTTTCTTCTGCTGTCCTCCACATCACTACAGGACACCAGGTTGGCGTTTAGGTCAGCTGAAGCCCCCAAGTGTAGCTGGGGTTACGTAGGATGAACACTCTGTAATGTAACCGTATCTTCTCAGACTTCAGAGCAGAATTTCTTTTTGATGGGCTGTTCAGCAACATGAATATTTGGCTAGTCAAGTGTTATTTGGTAGACCATATTGTATTAGGTACCTGTAATGTTGTGTTGGGTCTTGTGTTTTGAATGTGCCATTTCATTAAAATGTAGCAAATGACAAGTAATTTGTGCACATTCTATTTTTTCTCATATTTAGATGATCAGTAGAATTGAATATGTACACACAAAGAATTTTATACACAGAGACATCAAACCAGACAACTTTCTAATGGGCATCGGACGTCACTGTAATAAGGTTAGTATAATTTGTGAACGCTAACTTTTTCTTGTAAATTTTTTTTCTGACTGCTTTATTTTATTCTAGTGATCATAAAAATTTTCTTTGATCTTTAACATAGGACTTCTGTGTTAGGCCTCTCACGTGTCTTTTATTTTACCTGTTTACGCTTAGATATGATCAGTGTGGCCTTTTCAAGGTTTTCCAGTGCAAGCTGGAAATATCATTGGTAGTAGGATTTAGCATATCCCCACTTTATTTTTCACCTAGTTCTGGTATGTCCTGGTCATCTTAGTTCTACACCGATTAAAGCCACTTTTCTACATCTCCCCAACCTGGGACCTTCAGAACACCCTAAAGTCTAATTATCAGGAACCTGTGTTGTAACATGCACCACTATTGTTTTGTTGTGGTGCTGTAGCCTATTCGTGTACATTCATCTGGATTGTTAAATCCGGTATGACAAATTGCAACTCTCGTGTTCAAGTTAGCTACAGGATACGAACGAAAGCCAGGTTACTAGCAATATACTTAAAAAAAACATTGTAACGGAACAGTTAGGGTAAGTCCCAAAATTTATGCTCATTAGTTGTCAATATGTGAGGCTGGAGGATGAGTTTGCATGTCAAGGAACTTGTCAGCAGTGCCATCTCCCATTTTTCTTCTCTCAGGTTCACTTTTTGTTCATCTGGTCGAGCATAAATATGACACGTGTCCTAAAATGATTTGTGTGCCATTACATAGCGAGCACAAGAACTCTAGAAACTCTTGTAGACCTCAGTTATCCCACAATATCCCTTCGCAAACTTACTATAGATTGAAGCTTGCAAAGATAGATTGACCTTCAGTGTTGCTGTATTAATGCCTGGGAAAAACAAATGACTTTGCTCACAATAATCATATTGCTAGTTTTTCTAGTGGACAGCCACACATATTTTGCAAATATTTTGGAAAATGTCTTTAACATCCTAATAGTGAGTTGTTATAAATTTTTACTGCTAGATTGTATTTATTTTAAATGGTCCTTTACTATTCTTACTCCGCTTAGTTAATAGAAGATTGTTAGCTTTGCATGGTCTTTACATCTTTATCTCCAGTGTTATATTTACTGAGCTAACATAACATGCTTCCTTGACAGTGTGAAAATGTATAGGCGGGCAGACAGGCAGCAATTGGCAAATCAATAAGCATGCTGTGCATAATTAGATTTTAAATTGGGGGATTATTTATAATATTGATCAATTGTGTACATAACTCTCTTTATTGGAAGCAAGATTGCCAATTGTGTGTTTTT
>NC_092859.1:71191186-71196981 GCF_032062135.1 Pyxicephalus adspersus
ATGTACAAGGGTTCTGTCCAGGCTTTCTACATAGAAGATTGGAAATTATCCATCATTTTGACAAGCCCACAATTGTAAAGAAACATTACTTTTTCTTTATATAGCAGCTATAACTGTTATATATGAACGCATGATGAAAGTCTAGGTCTTGCTAGTTTATAATTTCTTTGTCTAATGGTGGTGGTTATTTTTTTGATGGTTGTCCTTTAATCTGTTGCCATAAATAAAAAAAAAACTATTACATTTTGTCTTTTTACCTTTGACTATTCTTGATTATATGGTTTCCTTTGTAATTGTAAAATCCTGTGCACACCTCTATGCTAATAATTATCTTACCACTGCATAGGTTGTGGGCAGGTAACTTTTGATTCTCTGCTTATGCTTCCCTGGACTGGAGTTTCTCTACTTCAAGGTTGTAAGGGTTAATGTACTGTCCACTCCACAGCCACTAACCCATGGGGGCTTATCGACCTATCACCAGGCTAGATTGTGGCCTGACCATGCATATGTTAAGATTTTCCTATTCCAAGAGCAGCAGAGCAGTATGATCAAAAGTTACCTGCTAACAGCTTTCTTGTTCTGCAGATAAACTGTTCTGTTATAGCTGAACTCAAGGGGGGAAAGAAATCCTTAACCCTTGCAGTGATTTCCCTCATGACTAAGGTGATATACTTGCTTTTTTGCATTCTAGCAGGCATCCCCTTGGTGCAACCAATTCTCCTCTTTCTTTTCCCGAAACAGTAACAGCCATGTCATCATCCCATACAATACAAAACTAGCAATTCTTTGTTTCTGGTGCTGAAGGCCTGCCCACAAGCTGGTAGTATCGGATGGCCTGTTCTGTTGGGGAAATGTGGAATAAAGCAAGTATAATGCCTTATTCATAATACCCTAAGAAGAAAGTGATATATTGACCTGTGCTGAGGAGAGGTGCAGTTTCTGCACTGGTAAAGGATTTTTCTTCTCCGGAGTTCAGCTTTAGTTACATTGGAGGAGCACATTCACTTTATTAGGTTACACACTTCTAATTTTTAAATCTATGGATTTAAAACTTGGTTTACTTTGTCATGACATAACCTATTTGTAAACTACTTTTACAATTTGGAAAGAAGCATTAAAATGTTTGGTCCAGATTTTCCAATAAAACTTTTTAAACTTCTGATGAAGCATTCTGATGACTTAACTGCTCCTCAACTAAAAGTGGCAGAATGTTAGAAAACTATAACGTTCAGCTACAAGTAGTTTTGTGCTGTGTAGTAATAAAGATTTCTCTTCCAACTTTTAGTTTTCAGTAGAAAGTTTTACTTTCTGAGGTCACCGAAACTGGAAGACACTGGGGCAGATTTACCACAGTAGTTCTTTACAAGTTATTCCTTATAGACTTTGGTTTGGCCAAAAAGTACAGAGACAACAGGACAAGGCAACACATACCATACAGAGAAGACAAAAACTTGACTGGCACAGCCCGCTATGCTAGTATCAATGCTCATTTAGGAATTGAACAGAGGTAATGAATTCCCA
Source organism: Pyxicephalus adspersus (assembly GCF_032062135.1). Classification (NCBI taxonomy): domain Eukaryota; kingdom Metazoa; phylum Chordata; class Amphibia; order Anura; family Pyxicephalidae; genus Pyxicephalus; species Pyxicephalus adspersus. The sequence continues at coordinate 71,192,708 of NC_092859.1, forward strand.
GTTGAATAGTCAGAAGTTTTTGTCTTTGGAGTGTGTGACGGGAAGTCTTGCATTTAATAAGCATCATATTGGCTAATATGTGGCAAAAGTACCACAGTTGGAGTTTCTTTCCGTTTTAAAGTGAATTAGGTCACTTTTTTTTTTTTCTCCCCTTAGTCCAAAAATATGTTACTTTAGGGGTTTTTGGCCAGTTCAACAAGAATGGCAGGCAGACTTCACTCATTGTTTGCCAATTTCCTACAACAGATTTGAGCACAAGGCTGTGAATTATTTTGTCAACTTCTAAGGTTTGATTGTCCTTTAATAGCACATCTGTGAGTTTGTTGTATTTTTACATTTAGAATAGTTATGTAATGTTTGGACATAAAGGTCCAGTTTAAAAATGAAGCAGAACTGTTGCTGCTGCTGCTTCAACCATATGGCGCTTAGTGGGGCATGACTGTACGGTATGGTTTATAGAATATAAGCTAAAGTGTCTTATCAGGAAATGGATGTTTAATGCTTTTCCTATAGCCCATTGAGGTACAATCGTTTTAGGATGTTCTGATGAACGAGTAGGCAATATTTATTTGACTTCTGTATGGTGTATCTGAGCAACACATTTTTGACCCATTGATTACATTACCTTTTGACAGCAGTTGATATATGATACTAGGATGCTGGTTGCAACTTTGTGGGCTGGCACCTCTTTAACAAAATGTAATTTGCCTACCCAAGAAATCTTCCCTCATTATGTGTGTTCATTTTTGCAGTCGTCGTGATGATATGGAGTCTCTAGGATATGTACTAATGTATTTCAACAGAACTAGCCTTCCTTGGCAAGGGCTGAAGGTAGGTCGTGTCATGCTTTGCTGGTATCCTCCCAGGTGAATGAAGTGATATATTAAAGAGAAATTAAACTAAAAACTGCCCAAAAAAAATACACTTGCCTTCAATCCCACAGGGCAGTTCCATCCCTACGGGGGAGTCTTGCATCTGGTCCCAGAGCCGGCTCTCCCGATGCCACCATCTTCGTCTGTTCTTCCGGGTTCTTCATCCTACGTCGCCCGACCCAGGCACGTGATGGGGTGATGTAGGATGAAAGAAAATTTGCGATCTGCCTATGCGATCAAGAATTAGGGGGGCGGTGCTGCACCCGTCCTTTTTTTTTTTTTAGGGTGTTGCACCTATTAAAAAAAAAAAAACAGAATTTTTACCTTACATAAAAAGGTTGAATAATCTTTTATGTAGTTTAGGTATGCTTTAAGCTATATCAGAGTATAGGCATTAAGATGTTTGTTTACAATGTCCTGTTTTGTCTGCTGTTTTTGTGCAGTTTTCTTTGATATATGGTCAGTGCAAGGGGACCTTTTTATTCCCCCCAGAAAATTGTTTTAAGGTGGGTGGGAGAAAGGCAGGTGGTGGTTCCTGTACTGTGACCCAACTTTTGAGTAACCACCAAAACAACCAGGTAATGAGCATGACTAAAAGACTGGGGAGAACATTGCAGAGGGCTTGACTCATACTGCCTTTTTGGGGAAACTGCTCCCAGACTTTAGTACCTCTTTACAATATTATAGCGTATCCATGTCTCCCCTTATCTTCAAAATTCACCCACGTGTATCTTATGTGTCTTGGTATCAAATACATCATAGATTACTCATAAACAACCAATAGTGTCAGGGCTGTTCAGGTTTTCATACATTAGTTGCGAAACTATGATGTTACTTTAACAATTAAGCCTGTCAACACACAATGCAAGGGATAGGTAGTTGTAGACTTTCAAGGTTTTTCTTTCTGTCACAGTGGTTATAGAAATTTTATATTCCTAGTGTTAACTTTGTGTTAGTCTTTTAATCCTAAATGGTTTTTATTTTTCCTTGGGCAAATGTGTAAATTACCTTGTTCCACAGGCAGCAACCAAGAAACAGAAATATGAAAAGATCAGTGAGAAGAAGATGTCCACTCCTGTTGAAGTTTTGTGCAAGGTAAACATACAGTTTATTTAAAATATGGTATTTGCAATAAAGCTGTCTGCATGTATTATATACAGTTTTAAAAATGTATCTTTTCTCTTTAACATAGTGATTGGTTTACATCCAACAAACTTCTATGATGCATTTCTAAATGTGTTATTGTACTGTGATTTGACAGTGGATATCTATTGGTCACACTGAGTGTTGCCTGACAAATCTTTTCAATTTCTTCTGTACAGGGATTTCCTGCAGAGTTTGCTATGTATCTCAATTACTGTCGCGGATTGCGCTTTGAGGAGGCACCAGATTATATGTATCTGAGGCAGCTCTTCAGAATTCTTTTCAGGTAAGTGTTTGTTTTTTTAATTATTGGCATTTAGGAAACCTATAAATGTGGCTATGAAGAAAAGCTGTGGAGATTATAGCAACTAAAGCAACATCTGACATTACTACCTACACTGTTCTAAAGAAATTTAGTATGATTTATGCAGGGTTACCTGGTGAACAGCACCTTACAGTTGGATAATTTAGACTAAAAATGACTGCAAAGGACATGCACTTAACTTATTTTTCAGAGTTTGGAAATGTTTGGGAGAACTTCCACTCAAATATATGCCTAGTATACTTAGCTATGCCATCTGCATCTGAAATTTTACTTGTCCCTATCTTTTACCTGCACTGCTTAGGCAAGGAGTGACATCACTGTTCTTCAAAGTATGGTCCTGTAGAATGCCTCACCAGTTAATCGGATGCCTCCGGTAGACTTTAATGTCAACTTAAAAAATGTTGCCTTTTTTTTTTTGGGTGTGACAATAAGGCCACTTTGTGATGTTACATCAAGCAATGTGGAAGATTGGGGGGGGGGTGACTAGAATTCTCACATTGCCTTTTATAGGTATATTTTTTCATTTGACAGACTACATAAGCATACCTTCCAATTTACTGAAAGGTTCAGTTTGTTTTAGATATTTAGCCTTCATACAATTATGTACCCAGCCCTCACACATGCACACTTTATCCATTTTATTAAGTAATATTGTTGACCTTGCTCACCTAACTAATTCCACATTGTATTTGCGCTCTCTTTCAGAACCTTGAACCATCAGTACGACTACACATTTGACTGGACAATGCTCAAGCAGAAGGCAGCTCAGCAAGCAGCCTCCTCCAGTGGGCAGGGCCAGCAAGCCCAAACCCCCACAGGCAAGCAAACTGACAAATCCAAGAGTAACATGAAAGGTTAGTAGCCAAGAACCAAGAGACGTTTCAGGGAAACAGTAAATTATTAGTGAAAACAAGACACAATTGACATTTATAATTGAGAGAGTGTTAGATCGAAGAGGTGTTTTGAAACCCAATTCGGCCTATTGAAGGAAAAAAATGAAGAAAAAAAAAAAAAAGACGTCCTTGGAGAATTTGACTACTAACTTTAAATTCAGATTTCCTTATACTTGTGTATCAATTTTATATATAGCAATCTCTCATTTTCTGGGATTATGGGTCATCTTAACTGCACCTCTTTCGTACATTAATTCCCTTTTCCAATTGTGGGAACCAGTTTCTGGTGGCGTGAATGTGAGGACTTATTAGTTCACATTCATGGGCCTAACATTTAAATTTTTGGGAGTTTAAGCTTTCTTCTTGCTGTAAACTCTGCAGCTACCTTCCCAACCTCTGGTTCTTCTGGTGCAAAATGGGATTTGTTTCCTAATTCAGATCCCTTTCGGCATCATATTGGTAAAGAAATGGTGATGGAATTTTCTGAAATAATCAGAGGAAAATTGTGACAGCCATTATAGACATTATATTCTGTAAATTTATTATCAAAGGTTACCAAAATCAAGACCTAGGTAACAGCCTAAAGGAAACTATCAGAAAATTGGAGATTTCAGTATTGTCTCTATTACACTATAGTATACTCGAAAATTTTCGAGTTTTAGGCTCCAGGGCTGTCGCCCTTTCTAGACACTGACCATCTTTGCAAAGTACAGTCAAGAGCTATGACCCTGCTCAAAGTGTTGGAAAAGCTCCAGATGGCAGCCCTAGCAATATGCTGCTTTCAATAACAAGCCAGGATTGATGTCTTAACAGGGTCTTTTAGCTAACATAGGCCTACCAAAATTTGGAAAGCTACTATGACTTGATTGAGGACCTTGGGCTACTAAGATTTTTTCACAGGACAGTTTAGGCTTTTGAGTACCTTGTGATTTGAAAAGCATCAAAGTAAATGTATGATGGCATCTTTTGATTGTAAAGGTACACTCCTAAGCAGCTTGTTTTCAGGTAAAAGAACCATAGCTTTTTTTTTTTTTTTTTTTT
>NC_092859.1:71197864-71200477 GCF_032062135.1 Pyxicephalus adspersus
AAATAGTAGCTATATATATATATATATATATATATATATATATCAGTATTCACCTCTATCCCAGTCTTTAGTTATTTAGAAACAAGATTTCTCTCTAGAAAGATGTCTGTTTCTGGCGATGACGCCAATATCCTGACAAGTCTTAAAATGGAGAATTTTATATAGCAATTTAGTCAACATATGTGTAATGTTCCAAATGTTATGCATGTCTGGATTAGTTGGTTACTAAAAACTAAACATCAAGTGCCTGAAAACCCTATACAAACAAATGTAGTCCCTATTAAAATTCTAGGTGCATGGTTAGGAACTGATGCAGTTATTTTTTATAACCCTGCACTGTGTACACACAAAGGAAACCAGTATTACTTGGTGTGTAATGCTGTACTCAGTGACTCAGAGTATAGAGCTTCCAAGTCATTGTTACCAAAGTAGTCATGATTCATTACTCAGAAATAATAACATCTTTTCAATAATAACTATTATTATAGGCTGGGTAGTTAGGCTGAGATAGCCGATACTGTTAATGTATTATAATTTGGTGCTTTCCAGGAGATATTTGCTGGGGCTCCACCTTTTTGCAGCATATGGTGCCTGCTGTTGGTCCAAGTATCCTAGCTACTTTGTTTTGTTGGCTCTTGTGTCCATGTGTGCAGACAATGCTTCCCTTTCTATTATTGATGCAGGGAAAATTCTACTGGCAGCCTGCTAATCTTCAGGCAGGATTGCAGTGTATCCATTGTTATAGTGGGGCCTAATTTACTAAAGCTCTCAGACTGTAGAAGATGGCCTAACATGGGAGAACCTAGGTTGTTATCCAGCAAACCTGAAATGGATCTGGTTCAGAATTGAAAACTTCTGCTAATGATCACAAAATGTATTCCTGGTTTCCCATGATAAGTTATCTTCTCCAGTCTTGGAAGACCTTCAATAATCAGGCCCAGTATGTTTTGAAGTAATCTAGTTAGGTACATAGAACTAAAAAAAATGCATAAGTACTAAAAATGTGGTAATGAGCATTTGTCCATAGTGCATTACTTTAAAATCTATTTATACCTATGCTGGTTCACTTTAATGTAGTCACTCAAAAGAGGACCTGCTTTTCACTAGCACCCTCTACACCTGATCTTAAAACAAAGTTTTGCTCTGCAGCTCCTTTTGATTTGGTTAACGCTTACACAGGCTGTGTACACACTCTACAGTAAAACTGTTTTTCCAGTTTGTGTAGTGATTAAGCTTCTATCCTAGATCTACCTTTACTGAATTAATGGACAGATGAAGCTCTAGGTCTTATACTTATAGCCAGTTCACATATTTGCGTTGCAACCATATTCCTGTTACCTTTACTTGGTTCTCACAAGTATGTTAGTCTGGTTGCTAAGGTTATTCCTGGGTCTTACAGAATAAGCATTTTAGTGTAATGTGTTTTTCACTTAGTTGCTAGCATTTCTAAAGTTTGTCCTACAGACCATGTTTAATACTGTAACCATAAAATGGTATTTGTTGCCTTGCTCACTGTTCTGTAAGGGCTCGTATACCGTGCCAGTTTACAAACACTCCTCAGTTTTGGTCTTGTTTGTGATATTCATTTCTGCTATTGTGCTGTTTTTCCCCTATGAATTAATAAAACTGGTGCCTCTGTTCCTCTTTCCAACAGGATTTTGAGTTAAAAATAAAAAAGGAGCTGACATCGCAGATCCTGGCACGAGCTGGACCCATCACTCCCTTAAAACCTAGAGATTTTTAGTTCATATGTACACTTGGCAGTTGTTGTGGGAGACCATTTACTTGGTGTAATACAGAACTTGATTTCAGTCTAAACTGGCTACTAGCGGCGTCCGATATGCTGACTTGTAGCTGCTGTTAATATTTGTGAATATCACGAAGAATAGTGAAACATGGTGTCCAGTTTTTTTTTGTTTTTTTTTATTGCAATTTTTTTTCCCTCCTGAAAGAATGGGACAAGGTGGTTCAGTTATCTGGCGGTTGACAGTGGTGGAAGAAATTGTGCATATGCCAATTTGTTTTTGTTTTTTCTCTTATGGTTATTCTCTCGAACCGTAACACAGCTTACTTCTATTACTTCAGAAGAGCAACATGAATTGGTTTCCTAGAGACATTTGCAATGACCCGTGTCTAAAAGAAACACAGTTGTCCATTGTTCTTTCCTATATACTATCTTTTTTTTTTTTTTTTTTTTTTTTTTTTAAGTTGTACACTTAAACATTCTTAGCCGTTGCACTGTTTGGCCTACCTGTTGTACACATGGGTATTCCTGCAGTAAATGAGTAACTAGACATTTACTTTGTTTCCAAATGTTTGTCACTTTGTATGGTTGTTATGGTGACCACGTGGCTCCAGGTTATTAGGACCTACTGGCACAGCAGGTTCTCTTTGTAGAGAACATTTTGGATATCACAAATCACATTCACAGCAAGCTGCCAACTCTTGATAATCTGAAACCAATGAATGTCCCTAACTTAACCAAAGATTGCAATTTTAAGCAGTTCATATGACTGAGCTTTTTCCTTGTTTTTAAATAAAAGGACTCCTTCGTTGCAGACCTGGAATAAAAAAAAAACTTAGCAATTCTAGTCTTTAGGAAATGGGAAATAA
>NC_092859.1:71200933-71221860 GCF_032062135.1 Pyxicephalus adspersus
TCTCTGATATGGAAGTCTCATTACTTCCACACTTTCTGCAATGGGAAATAAATGAAAAAAGGTGCACACATTCTAGAGAGATCATAAGACATGTTCGAGCAGTTTGACCTTTGGGTGGATTGAACATTTTAAAAGCTTTTACTTTTTGGTTCTGACTGTTAATAATTTATATGCATTCTCATGAAAACTGTGCTCGGGCTGGTTCTACACGATTTGGGACTTGCTGTTTCACATAATAGGGGTGCCTGGCAGCATTTTGTTAAGAGTTCACAGGATATATACTTTTAATTGAAAAAGGTAATGCTGGAGGCAAGATGTTCTGGTTGTTGCATATCAAACTTTGTGGGTGGGTAGAGTTGGTTCCATGCTGTATATAAAGCATTTACCCATTTTTGGTATTCAGTAGTTGTGTAATGCTTTATGCGCTACACCAAACACTACTGTTACTTGTATAGTTGTGACACAGTCTACAAGAGATAAACATAGCATATATGAACATGGATACTTACCATGTGTCATTCTCCAGATAATCTAAAGCTTGCACATCATTTCTGTGTTATTTCTAAGAATAAGATCCTATAGCCTTTCTTTCAATTTTATTTCCGCATATTTAAAAGTGTAAGAATCTGTTTTCATTCCTGTGGATGTTTTTGCCAGGAAGGAATGACTTATATACCTGACCTGCTGGAGTGTTCAAACTGGGAGACTTTTGTTATGCATGTAACTACATAGACCTGTTGAACAAGAACTGCCAAACTCTTGGACCATTATAGTGACCCCCAAATATACTCAGAAGAGCAGTTCTCTTGACCAGCTAGTCTGGTTACTGACTATCTTTTGTTCCTATGCCCAACTCAAATTAATAAAGATCAGATTTCTGGTATTTCGGCTGTGGAATCAATTTTCTTTTATGTCATTAACATGAAAATGTGGGCTTAAGTTATGTAAAAGCAATCTGATAAATTGTGGGAACTCAAGAATACCTTTTTTTTAGTTTGCAGTGGCATAAAATCTACATGCAGCACCAGCTGACATTTGAAGCTTACACAAAGTTTAATGTTTGAAGAACCCTTTCTCATCGTAAAATATACAAAGATGTATTCATTGTCCAGAGCCAATAAAAGCTCACTTTATTGGGTGACCTGCTGACCTCAGTTTCTTCATACTTGTTTTTTTTTTTTTTTTTTTTTGGGGGGGGGGGCTTTTTCAAATGAGTACACTACTTTCCCTATAAGGTTTTCTCTGGTGTATTAAAATAACTCTACACCTTTTGGCCTCCAGTTTGATGTGTACATTGCAATAATGGGTATGAGCGATTAAATGTAATGGTTCACCAAAGTGCACTTTAAGTTTTTCCTTGTCCATGGGTGGAGTCCAATGATTTGCCCACTATATGTAGTAATGGGGCTGACAACTGTGCATGAAGCTGAGGATTGACAAACAGATACAGACGAGGATCTAAAATGAGGTAGACTTTAAGTGAGAGAATATGTAATCTGCCAATTCTGACTTGATTGGTGTTCTGATCCTCTCCTGAATCACTGACCCAAAATGAGTATACAGCTCAGGTGTTATGTGTGTAACTGAAACTAATAACACCAATCGTATTTACCCTGCATTCAGCAATGCCACTTTACATCATCTCTGTAGGTCCACTTTACCTGTGGCAAAAAAAAAAATCAAAATGGGGTCTGCTTTAGAGCTATGTAGAGCCCCATTCACAACTTTGAGATTTGCTGCATTGATATTTCTTAATTCCAATAATGGAACACATGACACCATATCTACCCTGCATTTTGGTATGATGGTAAACAAAAAGTGTATGTGCTTGTTTTAAAGGGGATTAAAGAATATTTACTGAGAACAAAAGTAAAATCCTAATAAAATTACATCAAACTCGGTTTGTGTCTTTGGACGCTTGTTTCCTAAAGCAAAAGAACCTAGTTGCCTTTTGAAAAGGTTTCATTGCTGTGGAGCTCAGTTGCTTTTATAACCTCCCCCCCCCCCCCCCCCCATTAGTAACTTCTTTCCACATTCCTGAGTGTAATTATATCAGTCTGAAGCAAGACAAAACTGGTTCAAGGAACTGGCTTTTGTCTGTTCTCCATATTACAGTCAATACAGCTGTGGCTAATATGGGAAGATTGTATTACTGCAGTGCTTAATAAAAAAGTCATATTGACCAAAACATATTTAAGTTCTATTGATGTAACATATGCCTATTGATGTAGGATTGGCCAATCAGTGGTATCAATGGAACTCCCTAGCCATATGAGGCATTGTTCAGTGTAATTTATGACTATGGGTCTCAGGATTTCATGGTCCTTGGCAGCAGTCAGGGTACCATTAATTAACATGTGGAGGTCTGTGGGGCCCTCTGATATGCCCCTCCAGACTGTTGACGGTCCTGGAACTGGTCATGCTTAAGGACTGTGACGTACTGTGTGGAGGAAATACCAGGAGGTGTGCCTTTACACAAGGAGGCCTTGGCTATAGGCCAAGGGCTACAACCCAGCAGCTAGACTGGTATCTGCATCTTTGTGTGAAGAGCACTGTCAGAACCCTACAAAAAGACCTCCAGCGGGCTATATTTGTGCATGTTTTTTACCAAAATGTCAGAAACTGCTTCCATGAGGTAGTAGCAAGATAAAGATTTGTGTACCTGGCTTTGAACATGCACCATAACTGTTTACAATATGATCCGTATGTTCAATTCAGGAAAAAATCCGGGAGAACACATCCTGTTGCGTTTAACACTTAATAGCAGTAGTTTTGTGATTAATAGTAAATATTAGATTTGGTAATACAAGCAGTGATTTGCTTTCCTGTTTAAGAAAGGGCTGTGCTGGCATTCTAGCCTGCAACTCATTCATCTATAGACTCCATCTGTTTAGAGCAGACAGGTTTCATCCTTTAATTAGACACTTTGTATTGCTTGACTCCCTTTAAATGATGGAAAATTGCTGTTTAAAGAGACTGGTTGTTTTTCCTTTATGCTTACACCAGTTCCAGTAATTCATCATTATACTGAACTATTATAGTTCTTTCCAATGTAGCCATGCCTTATTCTTGTTGTTCTACATTCCTCTGTTGCTAGAAATGCATTGATTTATGTAAATAAAAACTGACAAGTTTTTTTTTATTTTGTAAATGTAAGTGGTGCTGAAGCTTTTTTTCTCATCTTTGATATTGGGCAATAATAAATATGTCATGTTCTTGGATATAATATTATAATAGTGTTGTAACACATACTGAGGTTGGTTTGCTAAGAGGTAAATGTTGTGTACACTAGCAAAGTGAATGTTGGTAAAACCAGTGAATCTGGAATCTACATTTTACTGTAATGCAATGTAAATGTGCACATTGCTGTGTATTCCAAGTAAAAATGGGTTCCCTTTAGTTATTAGTAGTCACAATAACTGGAGTTCTATATTTTTGGCAAACATTTCAAATTAAGAACATACTCCATCATTTATATTCATACATGTGTTTTGTCACTTTAATGCAATAGCAATGGAGTTTGTCAAGGCAGAAGAAGAGTGTCCAAAACAACATGGGAGGTGTGAAAGCTAGGGAAACTACCTCATTCTAATTACGTTATTCATTTGCCATTGTTCTATGAACTGCAGAAGAGGTGGTGTAGAAATAAGTGTGAAGTGGCTGTAAAAGTATGTCCTAAAAGAAATTGTATTCTTTTCAGAAAATGTCCCGCTGAATAAAAACTTCTAAATATATCATGGTCTAGATTATTGAGCACCTTCATAGAAGTACCCTTCACTCATTTAGTAAGTCAATGTTAGGTGAGTGCTTTGGGTTACAATGCTCAAGCTCATGCTTTTTTGCCATGTGTACTGGCTGTTTAAAATAAACTCCACCTGAAAGAATGGCATGGTAATGTGGCCATATGTATAGAAAACAGCATTAAAAGTACTGGATGTTTTCAGTGCCCAAATGCAGCACTCTGTTCCTACCTTGGACGAGATTAAAGCCACATATACACACTCGATCAGCAGACGCCAACCACTGAACCGCGGCTCTGGCCAGAGCTGCAAACCTTGTCCCCCCCGTATGGATTACAAGCTTGGGGCGGTGGGTGGGTTGTGTCTCTGGATCTGCATTGGGAGAGTAGGTGGGTTCTGGCGTCATAACATTACTGGAGGAAGTTTCCTCCCCTTTGAATGAAACACGGCTCCCCACGCATGCGCAATCCGGAGTCCGTAAAATTAGTGGTCCGTGACAGCTAAAAGTTTGGCTATCACTGCATTTGATAGTCGTCACCCAAGATAAACTTTCATTCAAAATTTAAGATCTAGCAAGCATATAGCTGTGCCCTGACATAGTTTAGATATCTGGCGCGTTCGATCACTAAACAACTGACCAGGCACAGCCTCTGTCATTTCCTAGGGGGAGGATGCAGCATGGTGCCTCCGACCTCTCCATATAACTGAGTAGAGCTCTCCAACAACAAAAAATGTTGTGTGTAGAAGCCTTCAGTCTTTCTTCAGCTTCTTTGTAATAAAGAAGTAATATCAATTAATGTAATAAAGTCCCTATTAAGAATTTAGTGATTTAGCAAACCAACATTTATCTAAACTTAAAAAGGCTCTGGAGGATTAACTTTCATAATGTAGCCAGTTGCTTGGCATTGAACACTCTGCTTGAGCAATGTTTACTCACCATGGTGCATAAGCAATGTGCTTATCTGTTTTACAGTGTGTGTCATGGTAACATACGTTATCCAGTGTGGCTTCAGTGCAAAAGTTCACAAAAGCAGCAATATCCCCAGTTTTTCATCTATAACAGATACAAATAAGTTTCTCTGGAGTATTAGATAAGAGAAATGTAAAACGCATCAATAAATACCATGTAGGCTGAACTCCTAAAAGTGGTAACACTTAGGAAAAAGACATTTAGGACTGTGCTTTTCTTTTAAATCACTCCACAGCTCTTGTCCCACCTTTATTTCTGACTTGATAAACAAATACACCTCCTTGTACCATCTCTGCACCTCCAATGACCTACTAATGACTTCTTCGCTTATAACCTCTTCCCATGCACAGCTCCAAAACTTCTCAAGAGCTGCCTCTACTCTTTAGAACTCCCTTTCCTGTCCTATTCTGCTTGCTCCTACTTTCTGCACATTTAAATAAACACTTAAACCCAACCTTTTCAAACTTGCCTACCCATCTTCTTCTGTCACTTAACCCATCACTAATTAGCCACCATGACCCTCCTCCCATTGTATACTACTCTCCCCCATCTCTTATAATATAAGCTCTTATGGGCAGGGTCCTTCCCTCCTCCCATATCATTTTTCATATCTGTCTCCTATTTGTAACCCCTTTTTTTATTATACAGAGCTGCATAATATTTTGGTGCTTTAAAAATAAAGTTTATTCACAATATATTACTTGCATTCTTTTGGATAAAAAACCAGAGCCAATAACAAAATCAAGGGTTTAGAGTGAAGATTTCAAAATGCATACAGTGTACAGAATGTGTCCAACTTGGCCTAATGCAAGACGGTGACATTTGCATATTCATTTCATTTTATTAAACAGATCTAAAAAATAAACATATTTTCCAAATGAAATGAGATTTTGTAATATAGAATTGCTAATCCGATTGTGTTTTGGGTTATAACTTTTTTTTCTGTGCACATGAAAAGTGGTTTTAATTTCCTTTTGTCAAAACAGAAACATTACACTTTTCCTTCTTTTTGGTACAGATGCTCATCACACATCAGTATGTTCTGACTAGCTGACTGTCAGCAAAATTTAGAGTACATTGACTATGGAAGTACTGCTGGGTGGAAAAAGACTAGCTAGGGGGATTTAGCAATCGCTAAAAACATTCTCCATATTTCATGTCGTTTTTAACAGCTTCATTTTTCTGGTGTACACTTATTACAGAGGAATGTCAGTATATAGGTAATACTACCATAATCTGATTGTTATACGTTGTATATGGCCTTCATTGGTTGATAAATAGACTTTGCAATGACACATCTTTTTAGTTTATTCTGGGTTTTTGGCTTACTTTATGACATTGCTTTGTTCTGAGAAATAAAATCAACATTACGGAACAAAATAAATGTAATGTAGGTGCGGCTGTACACAGAGATACAGGTGACACACAATATATTTACTAGGAAGATCTAAATCTTTTGTGAATAATAAATAAACGTAAAGAAAGAGGGCTTTGTCTGAAGAGCAGAATGAGTGTCTGTCACATAATGCAGACCATGTGTGCCAACTCCTTGCTGGCAGCTGATAGGAACTAACTTGTTATTGTCCTTGTATGACCTTGACGGGCCACAAGTTCACGTCTACAGCACAGGAGAGAATACTGCACTGGTTCTAAAGCAGCATTTTGCAGAACACTTAGGAAGGGATGCAGTTTAAGTAGATGATACAATCATATTCTGATGTTTTTTCTAAATTCCCATGTAATTTGCAGTGCTGATTATTATTGTGACTAAGCAGCACTGGCGTTCTAGACTACATTTTTAAAAAGTTCACTGTCTGCATGAAGGTTTTATCTTTACCAACAGTTGGCTGTATTTTGTTCCAAAGTCCAAAAATATAAAGTCAATTGACTGCTATCTGTCACTATACATCATTCAATAAGCTCTGCATAGTATGGTGAAAAATGTTGCTACATAAATGATTCAAGTAAATACAATACACACTAAGCAGTAACTAATTAATAATTAACTAATTAATAATAACTAGTAATTAATATTCAAATGCAAGGTGCATTTAATATAATTTTAACCTGTTTTCTCAAAGCAATGTTGTTGTGACAAGTCTAGTTTCCCATTCTGAATCTTGAAGCACCAGGCTTTTGTGTGCATATCCACCAAGTCCATCACTGCTAGAAGTTGTCATGTCTTCTTGGTTCCCTGATTTTCTTCCCTTCCTAAAGCAACCCTTAGACAAATAGTGGCATTGTGAGGCAGGTGGGGTACTACCGTTCCAAAATTGTATCACGAAATGGCTATAGAATTAAAAGTAATCCCATGTCATTGTCAGTTCAAGCACTCTTCTTTGTTACACTGGTTTACCCTTTCAGTCAGTAACTTATTTACATACAGTTTTGGCCTGCTTTGCTGGGTATTTGCTGTGTATTTTAAGTCACAGGCTGCCAGATGTTTTTTTTTTTAATCATTTATTTATTTTTTTCTTTGTGCTGTTTGCAGTCTAACCTTATGGTGTAATGTTGCCTAATTTTAGTTTCTTGGTTTGAGTTTTGTTAAGCTGCAGATTTATTATTCAGCTTGATAGATAGTTTTTTACACATTGGTTTCATAGTTTTTCAATAAAAGTTTAAACTTATTCACTGAAAATGTATGGGTTTAGTGTACTTATGGGGTGTACAATGCCATGTGACTCATCCAGCAGAAGAGAATGGTGCATGCTCTGGCACCAGAACCACTCATTATTACTTTCCATTATTAAACCCTTCAATCCTTGTTCAATTCCTTGAAAACTGTTGTTTTCAGCTAGTGGATCAGGTCTGATTTATACTATTTGTGGCCAGCTTTACAATCTGTTTAGGTTTAGCAAAGTGTTTCTCAGTTAATCCTATACTTTATTCAGGAACCATACCAAAACAAATATCAGAAAATAACAAATGGGTTCCTGCTGTGGCAGCACACCACCCTTCAAACTTCAATGACAACTCAGCCTAGCATTTGTTGTCTACTTTAAAATGTATGAAAAGGTAAAATTTAGTGTATGTAAAGGATTTTAATAATACATTATGTCTCACACTCTGTCTGTACCGTTTCCAACATTTTCCCATTCCTTGATAGACATCCATTCACCTCCTATACCAACCTATATCATTCGGAATAAAAGTGGGAGTAAATTCAAACTTCTGAGTTGCCACCAAAATAGTCGTAGAGAGAAAATTTTGAAAACTTGTTCCAGTAACTGTTATCCAAAAAGGTATTCTTACTGCTTGTTTCTTTTGCTTCCCGTTGAGCCTACAGGATAGAAAGAGGAGGAAAAATGTTCTAATGGAACAGAGATGGCCAAGAAGTCTGAACATGGTTTATTTAATTTCCTGCTCTATCTTAAAAAAAAAAAAAAAAAGTTTTAAGGTGTAGATATACTTACCAACATCCCAGGATAGAAATATTTCTTCTTGATACTACAAGCAGGGCCATCATCAAGGTGGGGGGAAAGGTACTTTTGTACCAGGGCCTGATTAGGTGCAAGGTGCATTTTTGCAAGGTTGGAACTTTTAGACATTGGGAGGGGGGCCGGAAGTTGTGATGGTAGGCCTGACTATAAGAATATAGTTTTGTAGGTAGAAGAAGGAACATTGGGTAAGCAGATCACTAGGTAAAATTCCTTCGAGAAGCACATAGTTACAAGGTCAAGTTCAACAGATTGAAACACATACGTGCAGTGCTTGCCAATAAGTTAAGTAAGTTCCCAAAACACTGAATACTTTATAAATATAGACAAATATTTGTCATTATCTTTTCCTTCTCTGTTTTGTAAAAGTTTGACTTTAAAACTAATGATGTCAAAATGCAATAACCTCAAATTGCTATAAAATGTACATATTGACCGCTAAAAAAAACAAAGTATCCTGGTATGACGAAAAAAGAAAATACTATCCATAGAAAAGTTTTCTCTTGCTTTTCTTTACAAAAAAGAAAAATAACTCCAGGTTTAAGGTATAGTCACTGGTCAGCAGAATTTTCTGTGGAGGTTTTCATACACTGCCAAAAGCCATATACAAAAAAAAGGTAGTGCTGGATTTTTGTGAAATATGGTGAAACATAATTTGTAGTATTGTGATACTTTACACTTATATATTAATATATACAAGCAGCCAACTTTGCACTCAACTGATCAGTGAGATTGACTTTTAATTTTGTATATGCCTCATCGGAAGTCCAAAAACATGGCATATGAGCATACCTTTTTTTTGCTCTGAATATGGGGTAGGTCAAGATGAAACACAGGACAGCCTGTTGTTCCTGATATGATTTGTGCAAAAGGTTCTATACTATTTGTGTACTAATCCGATCAATAATTATCCACAAAATAAAAAATAATGAGACTTATGATCAGTCTGCTGTTTAATCCACTTCAGATCTGATTAAAAGTGAATATCTGTCGTGTGTACTAGGCTTTACTGTGCAACTTTACATAAACATAGCCTTTCAGAGGCCAACTGCATCTCATTAAACACCTACGGCAAGCTGTGGGAAAATAAAATAATTTGACTTAAAGCAGTGTATTAAAAGAAAGAATTGACTTTCATGGGCATAAGTTGTGTTATAAGGGTTTAGGTTTGTATAGCTCTTAACATAGACACAGAAACGATTACTGTAACCACAATACAGACACAGCATGGCTTCTTTCCTTCGTTAATGTTAGTTTTAGAAGAACCATAATGTTTTACTGATGTTGGAGCTAGTCAGTGAAAGATCAAAGTCTGCTTCTTCCCAGCATTTCCTGAAACCCTGTCATCACTGCAAACTGGTATAAGGAAGGAGAACATCCTCCCTTCCAAGGTCCCCACCCCCATCAACAGTGCAAGCTACAGCTGTTATGGCACAGCTAGGGAGACCAAAAAGCTGATATGAACAATTAATATTTCCTGGAAGGGGAACTATTTAGTAAGTTTTATATAGAATACAAAATGTCTAGGAGATTTTCATTATTCATCATAATGTACTCAATTCTGGATATATTAAAGGGGAACAATAAAAATATTAAATGGCAATAAAAATACAATTGCTCAGGAGAAGCAGGTAGTACAACAACTGACTGTTAAATCCTTTGTTAATAGCTTGACCAAGAAGCCCATTGCACAGGCTGCTGTAATGTCTTTACACCCATTTACAGAAAAGGAAGTTTTCACATACCACCAGATTCGTTCATATGTTTCTGCAATATTGCGAAGGCTCTCGGATAGGGATTGGTTTAACCCACTAGACAAAATGTTGTTAAGGCCGAATCGAAATAAGAGAGCAAAAGCCGAAGTCTGTGCTAACTATAAACCAATTTTGAATTATGAAGAAAGGCATACAGGTTTAATTAGATGGAGTACTTACCTTCCGTCTAGAACCCCAACAGAAATTTTGGGCCTGATTTATTAAAGCTCTTCAAGAGCATACACTTTCATCAGTAAAGCTGGGTGATCCAGCAAACCTGGAATGGATTTCTTCAATGTAATTTGCTAGCAAATGCTTTGAATCCTGGACCAGATCCATCCCAGGTTTGTTGGATCATCCAGCTTCACTGGTGAAAGTGTATGCTCTCCAGCCTCGGAGAGCTTTAATAAATCAGGGCCTTTATCTGACTATCGTAAAGCCTGGAGGGCGATTACCTCCTCCATTTCCAGAGAGATGGTATTTACATTTTTTCATGGAGCATATGTTTCCTCCCAAAGCTCCTTTCAAATGGGTCTAAGTGAGTCCCCCAAATGTTTGAAATTTGGTGCGACTGAAGCGGATTCATACCACATGTTTTGGGGCTGTCCTCTTATCAAAAGATTTTGGAGGCTAGTAGTGCAGTTTGCATTGAGACATCTGGTAATGTTCCTTCCACTATCCCCAACATGGGCTTTGTTTTGATTTTTAGCCAGGGGATGTGGTAGACTCCTCATGATTATATCAATGGTAGCTAAGAAGGCGATATTGCATAAGTGGATAAGCCCTGACCCTTCTACCCTGAGCCTATTTTTAGAAAAACTTAGATTTGTTTTCCAAATGGTCTGGGTAGAAGCCGCAATCAGCAAAGATTTAAAAGTACAATCCTTTTTTGAACTGTGGGAATCATATATAACTATATTACCACTGGAAACTAGGCAACCTATAATATCAACATTTGACCAAACTTCTTGGTACGTTTACAGGGTATTATATAATGAGCCGCCTGTTGTTCTGTAACAGAATTTGCAAACAGTCATGACTGTATCAAATAATTTCTTTATTTTCTTCAATCATTCGAATGTATACAAAAATTGCTAAGCAATGTTGAGTATACTACTGTACCTTTGAACTGTCTATCCATTGGTTTTATATTTTATTGTTAACTTTTTTTGTTGCACTGAAACTGATTGTTTGTTAATTTCTCTGTTAAAAAATAATAAAATAAATAAAAGAAAAAATACAATTATTGTATAAAACATATTCTTTATAGCACAACTGTTTTTTAATTACTTTTCATAGGTACCTGCAAACACCCAAGGACAGATATGTATAGATCCATTGACTGCCCTTTTCACCAAGACTGGGCATTACACTGCAATTAAAATTTAACCCCAGATTGATTTATATAAAGCCATGCAAACACAACATCCCCTGAAATACAAGAAATAGTTGGTTTCACATATACATTAGTATGAGGGAAGCCCTGGAGCCAACATTATGGCAAATCTTATTCTGGGTGGCCTACCCTAGTAGTGAATGTATACACATCTTACACATTGAGCATATCTACAATAGGCACATTTTTTTTATCATTCATGGTAATACATGGCCTGCAGTATGTTGTGCTGCCACTCCTATACACGGACACAACAACAAACATAAATTTTAGGGTATTTCAAATTCACAGGTACATTGTAGTGTGCTGCATTAAGATAAAAAATGTGCAATTAATTTAATGACAATTAAAATATGCATTCCGGTGCAGTAGTAACGCAAATAAAATGATGTTCTTTCCTTTTTAATGGTGGTGTTACTGCATACATTAGTTCAATAAAAAGAAATGGTAGTTTTTAATGGTAGTCATGCCAATCAACTCTCCTAAATAAGCTGGATAGGATCGGTTAAGCTATATACACATGTCCAATGGTACTTGGCCGGTAATCAGCTCAGAGCCTATATCGGACGAGAATCTACTGTGTGTACAGTGCCCATCACCTGAACGACTGTCCCGGCGGACCCACGGACGATGGAGGACGAACGTTCCTAATGCAAGGGAAAGAGGAGAGCGCACAGCGGGGTGCCGCTCCGTCGTTCTCCCTCTTCCCTCTCCATAGAGCAGGATTAGTGACTCAAAAAAAGTACTGCCATAGTACAGGCATTTATAGATGTTCAGCAATGGCAGCTCCCCTTTTCTTAAAAAAATGTTAACTTAAACCCAGGGTGGTTCTAATATTGACTGATGTATTTAGCAAGATGACTACATCTGTGACCACATTGCTTTGAAATGTTTGGGAGTCATGAGAGCCAGCTGTGTCTATATACATCTCCCTTCACTGAATCATTCTAACATATGAAGTAAAGGGAGGAAAGCTATCTGTTCATGGCAGCAAAGTGGGTTCAGATTCCATACTAGCTTATTTATAACTAAGAGGTGGCCATCCATTTTCCATCAGTGCAGGTGTATGGTAAAATATTAGAACCACAAACCCTAGTAATGTACCACAAATCTGTGTTGTATTTTTTGTATATGCTACATCTGTTTGTCTTTTTGACTCTTGAAAAACACATAATTGCTGGCTCATCTACCTTTTGTTTTGTACTTCCATTAGGATCACTTCAGACATCTTTGGTTGTACAACAAATTCAGTAAGGCTAAGGACACACATGCAATAATTGTCTTTGGAAAGGATGTTTCACGATCCTTTCCAACGACTGTGTGGTGCATGAACGATTGCTGTACATACAGCACCGTTCTGCTCCATGGAGAGGGATCGGCACCGCACTGCACTCTTTCCTTCACTTGCATTATGATTGTTCGTCGTCCATTGTCCGTGGATCCATCAGGATGGTCGTTCGGACGATGAGCGTTGTATACATGTCAGATTCTGGTCCGATATCAGCCCAGAGCCGATTATCAGAAAAGAACCATTGCACATGTGTAGTAGCCTAAGGATAAGGGGTACTGTGAAATAATCCTTACCATTCAGTTTCTTGGCTAGATGCCATAAATACTCTTCTGCCTCCAAGGCATGGTCACCAAACTGTAGCATTTACAGCAATGGCCTTGTTCACTGCAATAAATATACCAGCTGTCTGTCAGCCTTCAATCTGCTATAGTCAGTAATAAAAAGTTTGCACAATCAGGGACGTATCTGTCATTTTAAAGACTGTTCCTAAATGTTACAGACATCTGGTCAATCTAAGCAATACAGGTGAGTGTTCAAGGTGAGCTATATGCATAGTTTATTACAGAGCAATAGAACAAAGCTGACAGTATTCTTTGCATTGTTCTTTCAATGGAATTTGTTCACAGCAGTCCTTGGATTTAGTGATTTAACTTTTGCATATGGTGGTTAGAATTTATGATATCATTCGTAATACACGGACTGCAGTGTGTTTTGCAGCAACTCCGATACACAGGTCACAACAATTAACATGAATTTTAGGGTATTTCACCTGACTATTGTATTGTAGTGTGCTGCATAAAGATAAAGATAAAAAATCGTTTGTCAATTAAATATATGCATTCTGGTGCAGGAGTAACCCATATAAAATTTCTTTTTTAATGGTTGTACTATTTTACAGCTGTGTATGTTGTGTATTGTGTTGTGACATTGGTGTAAGTCTTTTGTAATGCTGGTCTTTATCCAACTAACATACTGAGATCATTTTGCTAGGGCAGTAATAATTTTTAGACTGCCATAGATGGGGGGCTCAGTGTGGCAGGGAAAGGAGATGTTGTGCAGAGCAGAGAATGAACAGGGTCAGGCCTGCAATGCAGTGGTAATGTGATCAGTCCAGCATTAGAGAATCCATTCCCTTCCCCCATGCACACAGTCTTGATGTCATCATTCATATACACAGGTGAAAGAAGAAGTCTTCAGTTTAAGCTGATACAGCTAAGCATTCCCTTGCAGGCAAATTCAAGCCCCACCCTAAGGGAAATGTGAGCATCTACCTGTAGAGCAGGTTTAGAAGAACGCTACTGAAGAAGCAGCCATTAACCTTTATTTTGCCAGCAGGAAACATTAACTCTTTAGTTACTTCTCGGCACAGATTCTACATTCAAATATAAAGAATAAACCATTCATAGTTGCTTGCAGCTTGATAATGGATCAGATTTCTTGATTTCCTCATGTGCATACACCCTACGTATGCATACAAAAACAGATTGCAGCCGCTTTTTCTTTAGCTCAATTTCTAACAAGTTCTTCAAGCATTTAAAATGCTGTTACTTTTTAAAATAACATTAAATTTAGTAACATATCATGCTTTGACCGGAACGTTGGAGAGTAGACTAAAGTATCCAGGGATTGGTAAATATATTATAAAAAATCATTCCTAATAATCAGTTTTACTGACCATCTAATGAATCTTTAAAGCTGGAATTTTTCACTCCTTTTATATAGTGCCAACTAACATTTGGTCATCAATATCATTAAAATAAGCATAACACATATGTGCAGTCTCCATATCAGGAGATTGCACATATGACTGGGTATTACATTTTAAAAGAAATGACACTAGACAGTTGACCCTGGGAATATCTGATTGTCCTAGGAAATCATGGAACTTTTTTTCCTGTTGGAGTAAATTGAACCACACCTTATAAGGGTTTTTATGTCTTCCTATGGATCAACTGTGCATT
Source organism: Pyxicephalus adspersus (assembly GCF_032062135.1). NCBI lineage: Eukaryota > Metazoa > Chordata > Amphibia > Anura > Pyxicephalidae > Pyxicephalus > Pyxicephalus adspersus. The sequence goes on from NC_092859.1 coordinate 71,215,483, forward strand.
TAGGTATCTGTTTGAAATATGCAAAATTTCTAGTATGTTGTTTGCCTAGTGGTAGAACTTGATGGACTTGTGTCTTTTTTCAGCCTTACTATGTACTGTGTGTTGTGACAAGTATGTAACAAGTACTGTGTGTTGTGAACAGATAGGGTGACAGGTGTTCCCAGGCTGTTCTCGGTGGCCGGCACCTTGCTTCCTGCTTACCCACCCTAACCGCAAAGTTTATTTTTAATAAACCTGTGTTTCAACATTAGACACTGGACTACAAGGGGCATTCATTCAATATGGGTGACTGTAGATAAGACTGTAGCGTCTAGAGCAGTTCTCCGGTGTCAGGGAGCAGTAACTGCACCACAATCTGAACACTTCTCCAAACTTAACCTTAGGTTCATTTTACAAATCTTGAACACAATATCTTTGTATACATATATATATATATATGAACACGCGCTATGTTGCAGGTTAACATGTGTTTTATTTTGTGTCACACGGCAGTGCAGGATTTCGTACAACGTTTTGTTGCAAATTGTGGCACACCACCCCACACATATGGTTGACACAGTATAGTGTGCTAAGATGCAAGTCATTTCTGGTGTTTTGGGTTGTCTAAAAATGCATTGTAGCAAAGTGGTAAAACACATTTTCTATTGTGTGTCTGCAATGCAAAGATTTTCTTGGGCTTGTGATCCTCATTGAAAAGTCTGACCCAGGAAAACAGTACTTAGCAAACCTGAATATACAATATATTTATATATTTATACATTTCTGACTTGCTAAAAAATACTCCCCCTGCCGCCCTCTCCGCTCCTCCAATGACTTACTAATGACTTCCTCACTCATAACCTCATCACACGCACGGATACAAGACTTCTCTAGAGCTGCTCCAACTCTCTGGAATGGTCTTCCTCATCCTATCGGCTTGCTCCTACTTTCTGCTCATTTAAAAGAGCGCTCAAAACCCATTTTTTCAAATTTGCCTACCCCTCTTCTTCTGTCAATTGAAACCATCACTACTTCCCACCACTACATATCTCCCATCCTATTGTGTGTGAAATTCCCCCACCTACTGGACTGTAAGCTCTTTGGGGCAGGGTCCTCTCCTCCTGTATCACTGTCTGTATTAGTCTGTCATTTCAATCCCTATTTAATGTACAGCGCAGCGTAATATGTTGGCACTATATAAATCCTGTTTATTAATAATAATTTATATAAACTTTATACACCATACTCTGCTAATCAATTTATGGTAGTCACTATGCCAATTTCAGTGTGCTCTGGCAATCAAATCTTAATTTCTGAATAATTTTCCATGACAAATGCGGGTCACGATCCTATTGTTTACAATATTTTCATCTTCAATTCATTCTCCAGTCCTTGAGAATTTGATGCCGCATACTATGTTAAATTCTTCTATGTACACAGGATTACTACCAATGACTATAGTTCCCGATGTGTGCACTTCAAATAAACTTGTCATGGGCCAAACGTACACAAACTAACCATTCTTCTGAAGTGTATTGAAGTGTCTGGGAATACCTGTTTCATTTGTCAGATCATGTTCAATGTTCCTCAATAGGAATTCATACTGGTTAAGCTGGTAGGACTTTTGTGAGCTGTCAGAACCTTTAGAGGTGTTAACGCATCTTTGTGGGAATAAAGACAGAAATAGAACTTTCAACTTTCCTCCACCTGAAGTCAGCTTTTCATCCCGTATTTAAACAGTATTTACAATGTTCATTCCACTTCAATGGCTTATTTATGTCTGTTTTTTAATGATCATTACACAAAACCAAGGAAAGAGGTATAAAAAGGGATGAAAATGTAATGAAAACAGCATTTTGCATTTTTTCTCCTCACACGTTTTTAAAAAAATATCTAATTTTTTCCAATATCTTTGCTGGACTGTGGTAGTTAGGCCTCTGAGTTTTGGGACTGTATTTCTGCTGTGGCATTACAACAGGCCTTTAAAAAGTTTTTGTGTGATGGAGAATGCAGTTAAGCAGAAACTATGAAGGAGCATTTTCTATGTTGCATTGTTTTGTCTGCCTGATCCCTGACTTTGATATTGTACATGCATGGAAATTATGGCCTAGCTATTCCGGGTTCGCAAACCTGGAAGAGAATTGGGTAAAGATGTCATTACTGGCCAAAGACCAATGAGAGGTGAGTCTATTTAAAATTTGTGGACAGGCAGGTAAGTTTGTTTTATTGCAAAAGAGATGGACTTCACCTGCCCTATCTACATTAAAGAACTGCGTGCACCTAATTTCTTTCATTTTTTTAAGCTTAGTTTGGTTTTAATCTATTACAGCCTCATAGACCAACAGGGAAGAAAGTACTTGGGCCTTTGTGTATTTGTCCTAGCTTGAGACATTTTCATAAATGAGCACCTTTGTCTTTTTGCAAATTTCTGGGGCACTGAAAGAAATCTGCGAGTAGAAGCAAATAAAACTTGCAGTTCATTATAAACTAATGATTGGTTTACTATCTAGTTTTCCCTCTGTAATAACCATATTTTTTTTTTCAAAAGTCATCTATCTCTTATGAGTAAATAGGATTTACTGTTAAACATTTACTAACCTGGGACCTTCCCTGTGATAACAGCACAGAAACTGCAGTGGGAAAACTTTAATTTCTGCTTAAAGCCAAATCTTTCAGGAAGTGAAAGTCACAGATTCTTTCAGGAAGTAACAATCATATTTCAGTGGTTTAAAAAAACCCATGTTACAGCCAAAGACCTATGATTGTATTAGGATGTTTTTGTCTAGGAATTAGTAAAAACCCAACTAAGAAGCCTCTGATAATGGCAATGAGTAAGCATCTATTTAGTTTTACTGCAAGTGTCACTGTCACAAGTTTAACTTCATACCTATGCGCGTTAAGGTAATGAATGGTCTAAAGGCTGTGTTAATAAGTATTGTAATGCATACCAGCGTGCAATGCAGTTCATTTATAATACCCCAATGCACAGATACACTTTGGGCAGACAGATTTGTATTGCATCTCACATACCATTTTTTTGCAGAACTGGTTTTCCTTGCATTGTGTTGAGTTGCCAGTCCTTTAAAAATGAATGAGCTTCCTTAACGCAATGCATGTTAACGTACAACACAACATGCAATAACACAAGGCACCACAATGGTGAAGTTTGAAGGAGGCCACTCAATATTGGGATTTTGCAGTCTCTTGATTTAGCTCAGGCAACCAGATCCTAATGGGTATAGATATCTTTAATTGTAATAGGATAAATCCTGAAAGATAAAATCGAACAAGCAATTCATTTTCTTATCCTGAAAAGCAAGTTACAAAACATCTCAGCTTTATAATCTGCCCTATTTATAGGTTATACAAAGAAAAGGTATCTAGCACGCTTGGTATTTGGGCTGTATTTGGTCCATACTAAGAAAGGCTATCTGCAGAGGGGCTGCAATTAAAGTCATTGGGATTTCATGACCTGTACATTGCAAAGTATGGATGGGTACTACACAACACAAACATTCCATCTCCTTCATCCCTGGACTGAAGCCCAGGTCAGCTAATCCTATCAGGTATTATAAGTGGTAAATTTGAAAGTGTAAACTTTGAAAATATTAATATTATTACAGAGTATTGATATAGCACCTACATATTAAGCAGCGCTGTACAAAAGTCATCACCATGTCACTAGCTGTCCCTCAAAAGAGCTCAAAATCTAATGTCCCTACCATAGTCATATGTCATTAATACAGTCTAAAGCAAATTTTAGAGGGAAGCCAATTAACCTAAATGCATGTTTTTGGAATGTGGGAGGAAACCAAGCAGTACCCCGAGGAAACCCACACAAATACAGGGAGAACCTGCAAACTCCATGCAGACAGTGTCCTAGTCAAATATTTCTTTATGCATGGGTTATATTTAGCATGAACATACATTTTTCAAGTTTAACCACATCATGTGTTTATTATGGAGATTAAAACCAAACTGCAATAATGAAAATAGTATACTGTGTGCATTATGTGCTGGGTGCACTGTATATTATCAAGAGCTCAAATATAAAGGACTGAAGCTGAATGGTACTTAAAGGGGAACTAAACTAAAAAAAAAACTGTGAGTAGCCAAGTTGTTTATTGCAGAAGTAACAGGCAACCCCCCACTAGTTCTGATGCTGGATTTACCCTCAATATGTTAGAGAGTACACAGAAATCATAAATGTTCTGCTTTGGTGCAATTTCCCCTTTATTCTGCTATCCTAAACACTGACCAGTACTTTCTTCATGTTAAATGCATTCATTCCCAGTACTTCCATAATTATGGATGATTACTATATTATTTTGAGCCTCTATATATTCATGTTCATATTTATGTTCTGTCTTAAACACGGTGTTTAGTATTGAAGATTTGTTGTTGATATAAATAGACATAAAGCTTCTGTGGAATGCATACCACAACATTCAGGTTAATGTTCGATAGCACCTCTCTGAAAAGAAATGGATTCCATTGACCTTCACACAGCATTCTTCTTTGTTCTGCCCATTGCATTGTGCAAAGCCTCATCTGAACAATACTCTTTGTATGAACCTAACTTGATGACCTGATCATCTGACTGAATGTTGCATATTTTGGCACAGGAAACACACCTGATTGTACCGGTAATTATCTATCATATTTCAATTTTATATATAACTTTGTATGTAATATAAAAAGGTGCTTAAATAAATCAGAATCATTCTGCTTGGAAAATGCCTCAAGCAATTCAACTTGCATACCTGTTAAAATATGCCTAAAGTTCTTACCTATCTGAAAAATTTGAAAATGGAAATGCCCGGGTTTTTACTGTGTGAAAATAGAGCTCTATGGTAGTCAATGCTATATTTCCTTTTAGAAAAAAAAGGAAATAAGATATTTTTTAAAGTAGTTACAAAACAAAAACTTTGACATATATTTCACAGTCTTAGTTCTAATGTATCTCCCCCCAGGTATGGAATACTATATAGACAGTGTAATAGATATTTAATATATAAAAGTTCTGCAACTCTAGTGTAGAGCCTGGTAGCTCTTTTCAATTATAGCATAGTGTTTGAACTCCTTAGTGAATTACCTAAAATGTTTATACAATAAATTATACCTAAGAATGGATGTGCAAATAACTATACTTTGTTGTGTAAATTTGGATGCCTAGTCCCCCCTACAACCTCATAAACCCTCACGTGTCATTTTTTTTCTCACTTTCCCTACCTGCTTTCAAGTTAGTGATTCTGCTCCCAACATTAACAAGTAATAAGGTGCACCTCTTCTGCTGATGGTATGTGCAATCCAATCAGCTGGAAATGGCTCAAACTGCCCATCTTGCCTAGGTGCTCCTGGTGTTTTGGATGGTAGCCTGGCTGGAGATGAGTTGGGCACCTGGATGGTCTTCTTTGCAGTGGTAAGGACTCTTTCACTCACAGTTTCCTCCTCTTGGCTCTTAGTTGACTCAGGTTGGGCTGCCAGGCATGGTGTGGCAAGCAAAGCATTTTCATATCACTAGCTGTCCCTCAAAGGGGCTCACAATCCAATGTACCTACCATAGTCATATGTCTTTTAATACAGTCCAAGGTCAATTACCCTAACTGCATGTTTTTGGAATGTGGGAGGAAATCGGAGTACCTGGAGGAAACCCATGCAAATGCGGGGAAAACCTGCAAACTCCATGCAGATAGTACCATGGCTGAAATTTAAACCTGGGACCTAGTGCTGCAAAGGCTCAGAGTTTTAACATCTAAGTCAGTGGTCACCAACTAGTGGCCACAAATTTTGGTGGTCCACAGAAAAATTTGGACATTATCTGCAATTTTAAAATTTTATTAATAATAAAACAAAAATATTATTCTAATAAATTCTTATATTCTGAATGACAATTTTCGCAATTATATTGCACTAAATTCACAAACTGTACTAGAGACGGAAAAGAAGGGAGGCGCAGCGTGACGTCAGTGTAGTCCTAAGTTGTATGAGGCAACCGTTGCTGAGCCGTATACTTCATTTTTGTTTCGACATTTACAACAGTCACCCTGCTCAATGAATACTGATTCTATATTGTTTTATTATATTTGTTTATTTCTCAGATGCTCTTTTAGGTAAGTATGACCTTAACTTTGTATTTTCTTTAAGTGTTATACTTAATGGCATCAAATAGTTTGACTTTGATAACTATCATTTCTTGTTTGGTTTTAGATTCGAATGAAATAAACCCATAGTGAGTGAGAAAAAGCAAACAAATATTTTGCATGAGAATAGTAACAATAATATTACTTAGCTTAATCATGAGCTGATCAATAATTAATTGATCTACGTTTAACCACCTTGCCGTTAAGCCCGACCTTCGTTCGGGCACAAAAAAATTGCAAGGATGGTTAACCCCGA